>NC_089323.1:9366665-9581665 GCF_036669915.1 Pocillopora verrucosa | reverse complement strand
AGTGTCATTTGCAGCCCTCGCGCTTTGCGCTCGGGCTGCAAATGACACTATGCGGGCGCAAATAAACAATATTCCCTCAAAAAGTCATGTTATTCCCTTATTGTCTACATGTTGGTGTCGCATGAGCTAATAGGCATATGTAAAATAACAGAGGGATGCATGTGTGCAGTTGAACAGCAATGTGAAAAATATTTGTACAAAGGTCAACAATCAAATTAATGTAATTTCCCGCTTTGAAAAATAGTACCAACAGATGTGAAATGTTAACTTTATAAGCCCTTTGTTCTTCCATATTTTAGATATTGCTAAGCAGTTTGGCACGGCTCCAAATAGACACAAATTAGAGAATCTTAACAAAAGGGCACTCAGGATTGCTCTGGATGAGAAGTCTCTGCACTACCACAAGCTACTGAGCAAATTTAATTCTTGTAATCTGTATAGTATCAAGTGCCAAGACATGATGAAAAACAGTTTATAAGGCAATACAGTTTGAAATGATGCCAAAATACATACATGGTCTTATTCAATTGACAAATACTGATTACAGCCTACGAGGAGTAAGGAAACTTGTTATCCCATGCATTAACACAACCACATATGGTCTTCATTCCTTCAGATACACTTCTGTAAACATGCAGCACAAACTAATAGAGGACCTATGGTCATTAGCGTCCTTCAATGAGTTAAGAACTAGAATATGTCAAATTTCTTTCGAAAATCAATGCAATGGTTACTTATGTAAATAGTAGTTAATGTACTGTATATAATATACGATTTTATCTTTAACTATTCATTTTTTGTTTTTCTTCCCTTTCTTGGAGAAATTAGCTATACAGCTACTCCTGTAAATCCGAGGTGAAATTAAGGTGATGTGATGTGCAGCATAGAACATAAATGCTGCATGATGTTACAGAAAAGACAGAAGATAAAAGTCACGCAGAACAATTATCAAAAGAGCACAATATTCCTAATTTAAGAGATTATACAAAGAATCTAGAAAAGAACATAAAATCTCGATATTTGGAGAAAATATCAGTGGTGGGTATCAATCCAGTTATGCTTATTGATGTCAACTTGGATCCAGAATGTCTAACACTAATAGAGGCCACAGATCTCTTTTAATACTTGGTAATGGATACCAGCTTCTACGCAAAGGAGCAATTCAAAGCCTTCAAAAGTATGGAAGCTAACAACCGAATGGCTTTGGGTGTTATCACTAGTGTTCAAGGTAAAGTCATCTACATGCCGTGTGAAATGCCAGCAATATCGAGCTCTGCCTTAAGGGTCCTTATTTTTCTGCTTCTTCTCAGCATTGCTTACAAATATGAAAGCATGTCTACTTGCATTTAGTGTTTAAACAATTATGGACAAGAGCTCGGTGAAATAATGGTGTGCTTCCTTCAACAAGATGACATATCTCAAATTGCCAACAACGAGAGAACATGGCCACCGCCATTTTGGATCAAAACGCTTGTTGCGCTGCCCATTTTCTTTGGACACAGGCTGAGCAGATATCCAAACAGTTCTTCTACCTTTCAGCTATCGCACCTCTTGATAAGCTGCGACGTTAATCCAAACCCTGGCCCTACAACTAAACATGGGTGCCCTTCTTGCTCTAGGACTGTTGTTCATAATCATTGCACATTTGGATTGCAATTTATGTGGGGGTATGTTTCATATCAATTGCGGTAAAGTTGCACCTACGGAATTCAGGCAAATGCAGAGAAGCAAACAAAAATCACGGTCATGCCCCACATATATGGAAAGACAGTTTTTAAACTATGACATTATTAAATTAGAGCACTCATCAGCCCTTCCTTTTAGCTTCTATTGATGACCCTGTTGACGAAGCTTCCACTGAAGTGGTCAACACTGATGTGTCTCACTTAAATGGTTCAAATGAAAGCCAAGATGATGACTCAGCAGAACTGGTGAGGCAATTGGAGGCTGGTTCAAATAAAGATTTAAAAGAAGTGCACTTGACTTTAATTGTGATTTTAAGCTTCAAGAAGGTGATTCTGACCTAAATAGAAATACAGCCAAGCTCTGTTCTATTTTTGAGTCATTTAACATGTGAAACATAGTGTCATATAATACAAGGATAACACCCACATCATGTACTTTGTTAGACCTTTTTGTAACAACAAGAAGCAGGGCTCGAACTTGGCGGTGGTCTACTAGCCAAATACCAGTAGATTTTGAGTTTTGGCTAGTGGATTTTCTCATCTGCTAGCCATCTTGGCTAGTTAATTTTCGCCTCTATAAATAACTTAAGTCTTCAAACATTTTCAAAATTCTTTCATTTTAACAACTAGCATGAAATAAAAAAAGAAAAATAACTCTATATTCGAAAAATAATTCTTTGTTTCGTTACAAGTCCGTTTTCGTTCGCCGCCATATTGACTTGCTTGATCGAGGAAACATGGGATCAAGTCACATACCCATGATGCAATGCTATCAAAAAACGCTTGTCCGCCATTTTGAAATGCCACGCGTGATTGCTCTTGAAATGCCACGCGTGATTGCTCTCGTTAAGTATGGATATCAGGGCATTTCTGTCGTCATCAAAATCCTCTGAATCATCTCAAACATCTACAACTTCCACTTCAAAGAGAGCAATTGATGATTCTTCGACATCTCAATCTTCATCGAAACGAAAGTTCGTACGGTCGTGGTTGAAAGACTTCACATGGCTAACGTACGACTCAGAAGGAAACCGAATGTTTTGCAAATTTTGTAGAGACAACCCAACTTGCAGTGACTCATCCTCTACCTTCGTGTCTGGCAGTCAGAACTTTAAAATAGAATCTGTGAGAAGCCCCGAAACTTCAACTGGTCATACACGTTGTGTTGCGGCTGCTAAAGTTTCTGAGAATCCACAGCTAGCTCCTTTACCACGCGCTCTGTTGTCAATGTCAAAAGGGGTCTCTCAGAAGATGGAAAGATTGTTTGATATAGCTTATTTTGTTGCAAAGAGGGATATGCCATTTACAAGCTTTCCCCACCTGTGCAAACTTGAAATGAAACACGGAGTTGAGCTTGGAAACACCTTCATTAATGACAAAGCATGCAAAACGTTTGTAACGGCTATTGCAGGACAATTAAAGCATGAAATTTCAAGCAAGCTTCAGTCATCAAAGTTCATAAGTGTAATGGCAGACAGTGCATGTGATGTCGGAGTACGTGAGGTAGAAGATGTTTATGCATGTCATTTGGTTAAAGGTGAGATAGAAAATTCATTTGTAGGGCTGAAGGCTTGTGAAAACAGCAAAGCACCTGGAATCAAAGCAGCTGTGGAAACTGCTATGACAGAGGTGTGTAGGGATTGGAAAGAGAAGACAGTGGCCCTGGGAGCAGATGGAGCAAATGTTATGCTTGGAGAAATAAGTGGTGTTTATGGCTTGCTTAAACAAGAAATTCCTCACATTATTAAGGTACACTGCGTTGCACATAGGTTGGAACTTTCATTTGCAGACACCTTGTCAGATGTTCCAGTTCTTAAAGATGTCAAAGAAATGCTTCAAGGTATTTGGAAGCACTATCATTATTCTGCAAAGGCAGTCCGTGAGCTTAAAGAACTAGCTGAGAGTATGGAAGTGCGAGCATATAAGGCAATCAAAGCAGACGGTACAAGGTGGGTACCACATATGCAAAGAGCACTGAATATTCTCTTGTCAAAGAACTTTCAAGTTTCCAACATACCTCACAAGCAAGGGATGCCAGTAACCAGATGCAAGGAAGAGCTGTGAATTACAGCAAAAAATTGACAAGCTACAAGTTTGTTACCATCATGCATCTGTTACTTGACATCGTAGATGCACTTTCCAAAGTGAGTCTTAGCTTCCAGGAGGATGGAATAACAATCTCAAGAGTTCAAGATAACTTAACTGCCCTTTTAGCAAAACTTGAATCTTTCAAGGAAAAACCTGGTCAGCAACTAAACTCTTTCCTTACGGAAGTAGGGGATGGCAACACATTTAAGGGCATAGAGCTTCAAAGGGATGCAGACAGGCAGGCTATTAATGCTATCCAGGCATCTGCGGTGAATGCTGCCATGACATTCATCCAAGGGAGGTTTGAAGGGATGGAAACAGATCCAGTATTGTCAGCAGCAGCTGTCTTGACAAACCACCGAGGTTGGCCAGTTTCAGACAGGTATCGGCTGCTCTTACACGGCGAAAATGAAATCCAGACACTACATGGTCATTTTCAGGTACCTTTAGAGCAGCACAACTTCAGTCTGCATGACTGTCTTGATGAATGGATGAGTCTGAAATTCCATGTACAGCGAGTTAGAGCAGAACTTGAACTCAGGCAAAGCGAATTCTGGAAGAACAAATTTATGTTTTGCAAAGATGATTATCCAAACCTGCTAATTTTAGTGGAACTATGTCTTGTAATTCCTTGCCAGACTGCTTGCTGCGAGCGGGGGAACTCTTGCATGAACAGACTCTTGACTCTTGCATGAACAGTCAGAATGACTGACTGGAGGTCAACCTTGAATGTTTCTACTATTGATGAGTTGATGAGAATAGCTATCAGTGGACCTTCTCATGAGGACTATACTGCAGTTCTTGCAGTTGGGCGCTGGCTGGAGGAGTCAGAACGGAGCAGACGGCCTACATTGATGGACTGATCATTGCCTTCAATGATCATTCCTACCATTTGGGAACACTTAATTAACTGTTTTATAATACTGAACACTACTAGGGTACTAGGCATTTTAAATGAGCATCTGCTGTTTGCAGCTAGAAGCTTAAGTCACACAAAGAAGTAATTTCTGCAGCAGTACATGTACAGTTGGGTTTTATTGTTGTCGAGGTAATTGGAATAACGAACAAGCATGAACACGTACAATGAATTTTATGTACAGTTGTATAATAAATTGATTACAGTTTGATAGCAACAGCAGTTTTACATTTTCTTGTGTTTGTTTAATCTATAAAAATGATAGTTTTGTGCTGTACACTTGCCTAGTAGAAATACATTTTTGGCTAGTGAATCCTGACCATGTACTAGCCATTCGACTATTAACTTCAAAAGTTAAGTTCGAGCCCTGAAGAAGAGACCTAATCAGCGAGTCAGGAGTATATCCATTGGAGATATCACATCATAATCTACTTTATGTTACAATGAAATTAAAGAACAAAAGACCACCTCTAAAATGCATTAGAATGAGAGATTACAAGAGACTTGATCAGGATAAATTTCAGTCTGATATCGAATCTGCACCATTTCATATTGGATCAATCTTTGACAATGCAGACACCAGGCTTTGAGTATGGCAGAAACTATACCTCAACATATGCGATGAGCATGCTCCTTGGAAACAGGTCATAGTTAGCAATAAATCTGTGACATGGATAACAAATGACATTCGTTACGAGATGAATGGAAGATTAAAAATATATAAAACAGCAATCATGACAAAGAGCTCTACATCAAGACAGGAATACAAAAAGGCTAGGAATGAAGTTACTTCTGCTTTGAAGAATGCTTAAGTGTCCTTTTTTTCAAACCTGTTTATAGAAGTTGAGAAAACAGGCAAATACTGGAATTTACTTAATAAAGCAACAAAGCCTACCAAGTGTAAAGACATTGAACCTTTGAAAAGAGAACTACTTGAAAAAAATACTTGATGACAAAGAAAAAGCATGCAGAATAAACACACTCTTTGCAACAACAGGAAACAATTTAATCAACAGTCTTCTGAATCCTGGGGATGATGAATTTCATCTTGAAATACAACAATGCCAGCCACCACAACTGGACAAATTTAAAACAGCACATGACTTTGTGCGGGAAAAGGGAAGCAGCTGACGATGAAATTGGGCTGCCCATTGGTGCTCCTTCTTGTTGCTCGTAGTGCTCTGTTGTACTTAAAGTATGTGGATCTCAGGACGAAATTTAGAAGGTCTGCAATCTGGGTAGGTGTGAGTGCTGTGTGGTCTGGTAGGCTTGGATTGTTGTTGAGTCTATGTAACATGGCCTGTACTGTTTCTTCTATAGGGACAACCCATGCAAGAAAAAATGAAAGAACATGACAGGGATATGTGAATCGCACACACTCAGAATCCCACAGTTTCAGAACATGCTAATGGCACCAAACACAAGCCGCTGTGGAATGAAACCAAGCTTCTTGACCGAGAAAGCCATTGGTAGCCAAGGTTGATTCATCGACATGAACGTTGCCAGCAAAAACTCCCACGTTATAGAAACCACCTTACATTCCTTACCAGGTGCATTAAGAATCGAATCATCCCAAGAGACCTACGAGTTCCCTCACCAGTACCCACCAAAGGCACCTGAAAAGCCATAGAACTAACGTCCTTGTGATTTCTGAGGGAATGAATACGACTGACAAGGAGAGCCATAAAAGATGTGAAGGAAGCCGAATCCAAAGAAAGAAATATCAGATCACTCTCTCTGAATATGTGAAGAGTCTACTAGAAAAGATCAGTACCAACACCCAGCGAGTCTTCAACAACACCAAACAGCGGCGAAACAAAAATTTGAGAAGCTCCTCTTTCTGCAAGTCAACCTCAACACCCAACGTTGACCAAACAAACTGGGTCGTTAACCTGTCTTCCAGAACACTTAGCAATGCAGAAACCACCCTGCTCAAGAAAGGACTAAACTTCACCATTATGCCGACCAACATCCTGGCCACAGAAATAATCGTGAAGGAAGAAACAGCCATCAGACCACTCAACATGGAACAAGCCGACACATTTCGAAGAACCGTGAACAACGTATTCCAAAAGTCTCAAACAGGACCATTCCACCATGATCCTACCAGCAGACAAAGGCTGTGCAAGTGTAGTCCTTGACACAGTAACCTACCACTCCAAGATGTCAACACTGATCAAGACCGGACAGTACAAACTCCTGCACAAAGAGCCAACAGACTGCTTGAGCCCAAAAGCCATGGAAAAGCTACGACAACTCAAACAAAGCAGGAACATATTGGAGACTGAATACAACAAGATCAGGCCAAAGCAGAAGCAACCTCCCAGAATCTAAATTGTACCAAAAATACATGAAGCCAACGCACCCCTCAGACCTGTAGTGTCCTGTGTCAACACCCTTGCTTATGATCTATTGGGTCACCTAGCTAGAATTTTGTCTCCTCTCACAGGTAACTCTAACTACTCAGTGAAGAACTCAGAAGAATTTGCAAACATAATCAGTAAAGAGACCATCCAAACAGACAAAGTAATTATATTCTTTGACGTTGAGTCACTATTCACCAATGTTCCTATAGAAGAAACAGTACAGGCCGTGTTACATAGACTCAACAACGATCTGAGCCTACCAGACTGCACAGCACTCACACCTACCCAGATTGTAGACCTTCTAAATTTTGTCCTGAGGTCCACATACTTTAAGTACAACAGAGCACTCTACAAGCAACAAGGAGTACCAATGGCCAGCGCAATTTCCACCGTAATTGCCAATCTGCATATGGAAGCTTTCCAAGAACAAACCTTAGCTACTGCCCCAGAACCATGGAGAGTATGGAAGTACTATATAGATGACACTTTCACCATTACTTAGTTACTGGTCCTTAACATATAATAAATGAAATTAAGAAATACAATAGAACGACCAGGAAAAACTACATCATCAGTACTGAAATACTACTCATGGGACTTGGCAAAGCATGTCGCCTTGGCAGTGTCATTAAAACACATTTTAGTTAGTAATATATACAGGTGGGTTCGCTACAAAATGTATACTTTTTCTTGTAAACAGACTTAATTATTTATCATTATGAAATTAATTGAAATCTTACTTAAATTTAAACACTATAGAAATGGGATTGACCTCTGGGCAAAAAATAGACTATAGGACTATAGAGTTTGATATAACTCATTATGTGAGGAGACAGGATAGCAAAGAGAACTACAGAAATGGCAACCAAATTATGTGTATTTTATTCCATTACTCAGTAATCACTGTCACGTGAAATATTTGAAAGCTAACATATTAAAGCCAATTTTTTCTGAATTTCTGTTTGCTATTTTGCCTCCTTTATCAACAAGCTAGGACTTAATATGGGCTAATCAAATGGTATAATGGGAGGGCTCAACAAGTGCTGAGCACATCCTTATGATTCTGTCAATTGCCAGCACTTTGGATTCTGGAGGTCCACTCTCATTGCATATGACGAGGTTAATAGGAAGTGTACTCTAAGATAGCGTACTTACACTATTGCAGACCAATCACTCTCTCCACATGGATTCTGACGCTGGTGATGCCTCTTCTCTTTTCAATCTTGACAGAGTCCAGCTACATCTTGCCAGTGAATGCTGGTATAACCAGCTTAGCTTGCTTCAGGCCAACATTTTCTGCTATCGTGAACCCACCTACTATGTCGCCAGGCATTAGTTTGACCAGCAAGCCACAATTTTCATTCAAATATTTGTCTGAGGTTCTACCTTCCTATGCTTGAGATATATAGGAAATTGTTCCTTGTGGTGTAATCCCAATCAATACTTTAATTGTATTGTGGTGTTTATGGGAAGGAAAAAGTTTGTGCTTGTGCTAGAAGGTTTGTTGGTCGATCAATAAAAACTTCAAAGCAGACTATGATCACAGTCACTTTTTTGCCAAATGCTTACTGGAAACACATTGGCATTGGTTTCCATAGCTGATTTCTGTCTGGCCAGCAAATGAGTGACAACAAACAAGAATCTATTACAGTCAACCATCAAGAAAATATCCTGGATACTGTTGATAGAGATACTTGGAGATGGAATATTAAGTCGAAGCTTGATCAGAACCACTATAAATTCCTGAAATTTGCTGAGAGTTTGACTGCGCTGAGTGATACCTGTAGAAATGTGGTCGAAGAGAGTCAACAGAATTTCCGTGGAAGGCAATCCAGTATGAAAACAAACTTTTTTCTCTGTGTTGAAACAATCTTCAGTTGGAGGTTGATATCCATTCCCAGAAAACATGTACTCTAATTCTTCACTTCGAGACATGGAAGATGTAATCTGGCAATCTTTGTTCTCAGTCTAGATGAAGACGCTATGCATGCAGCATGGGTCGGTTTGACTTACAGAGCAGGAAACAGAATCATCATGATCACAGCTTGAACACAGATTTGATGATTGATTTTCCTCTTCTACAGTTTCTTCAGTAGATGAACCCTCTCCTAAGTCAATATTTTCGAGGGCCAATCCCCTAGCATCTAACTGTTGGCATTTAACAGCAGCATACTCAAGGCATTCAAGAGGTCTCTTTTGTCTCTTCTTAAATCAAGCAGCTCTCACTTCAATGGCTTCATGATCTACTTTGCAATATTTAGTTTTACCAAGATTCAAGGTGGGCACCCAGTCATTATTAAATCTATCCCGTTCTTCTGCTATCTTCTTGACTCAAAATGCCTTCTGCAGACTCTTTTGTTCTTCAGTACATCCTTTCATTGTATATTGTTGCGACTTATTACCAAAATACACCTTTCTCATCTCTCTCTGCTCAGTTCTTCAGCTTCTTCTCCTTGTTTATCAACAACACAAGGTATCCTGAAAAACCCTATAGCCATGTATTTTCTGCTGTTACTTGAACAATCTCCAATAATACAGTGAACCATGACATAATTTTCTCTACGAGCATGAAATGATGCGGTTTGATATGCTTTGTTTACATACATGCGACACCAACATGGTGGATAGTAACTGTCATCAAGCAGTTAGTCACATGAATGAAAACCAAGAATTACGGCACTGTCTGTGGGAATATGCCAAGGATAATGTGAAGAATGTTCTTTCTGATATCAGGCTTTAAAAGGTATAGGACACCCAGCACATTTACAGGTAGGATGTTACTGCCCCTTTTCCATCACACACACCTTTTTATACAAACATTTTCTTTAACCCTCTTGCTCCCAAGATTGTATTTAGAAATCTCCTGACTGCTTGCCATACAATGATTATGATTTAGATTACAAGTTTAGTTATTGGAACGCCATTGGGTGATTCCTTTAGTACCTAGCTGGCAGCACTAGCTATCCCTCTGATAAAACATCAAATTTACTGTCTCAAGTTTGGTTGTTGAATCACCGTATTTGGGAATAGGCAGTTAAAAACATCCTTATGGCTCTGGCCTACTCTAGATCATTTGTGAAAGCTATTTCATCCAGTATTTCAACATGATTTGCTTTGGACTTGTGGTAATGCCTGACTGATCACAGCATTTCAAAAGTAAAACCAACATGTAAAGGTCAACACAAAAGAATTAGAGTCAGTCACGGGCTTAGTCAAGTCCTGCAGCCTGATTTCACCCCCTTTTGCGTCTCAATTCCAATTTTTCAGTCTTCAACATATCCACTAAGTCTACTGGAGATCTTGAAGGTGAAGCTCTTTTGCATAATACTTCAAAGAAGTCATTAAATATTAAATTTATCACCTCTGCTAGTATTCCAGTCAATCGCAACATCCCACAGTATCTCAAGAGACGGCACGTGGGATCTGGGGTCTCAGCAAGGACTTGCTCACAGTAATTCATATTATGTCCCTAAATTTATGGTTACAAATGTCAGGTCAATTGTACCAAAGCAGAAACTGAATTCAAGATGGCCGCTATTTTCGGCCTCTGGGTTATATCACTAGCTTTTGTAGTTAATCTACTGGCACACACGCTTCCAAGCCAGCTTGGAGACGGCTCTTCGGAGTGCTCATTGAAATCGACCAACAATTTTCAAGCCCACTATCTCAGAAGAAATGCTGCGAGCCGCCGAATCTCAAACCAACTTCGTCGACATCAAGTATGCTGGACCAAACATGGTCAAACTTGTCGTTCGCCTCCTGACTTCCATCAAGGCATCGATATAACTATCTGTATGGATATTGCATCGAACTCTGGTCCCCATCCGAATCAGAGAAACAATCTGCGAGCACTATATCTGAATGCACGAAGTTTAAAAGCAATCGTGACTGCCGAAGGTTCTGACCGAAGCAAAATATGCAAAATCACCATCTTACAACAGATTGTCTTTAGCGGGGACTTCGACGTTGTCGGGGTCACTGAAACATGGCTTAATAACTCTGTAACTGACAGTGAAATCATACCAGGATATTCCATCTTTCGACGGGACAGAGAAGATCGTGCTGGTGGAGTAATGATTGCGGTTAAAGGAGGCATTGAAGTGAAAAGACGACCTGACTTAGAGAAGGGTGGCGCAGAATTGGTTGTTGTGGATCTGAAGACTGGAAATGTAAAAACTGTTACCCTTTATTGTTTTTATCACCCTGATTCATCGCCCGAACCTCTTCTGGAACTTAACTCATCTCTACGGAAAAACACAGAGTCAGCTTGTATATTGCTGCTTGGCGATTTCAATCTGCCAGAACTCAATTGGGCTAACAATGAAACAACAACAACTCCAGTAAACAACAGTAGTCGCGCAGACCACAAAATATTTTGTGATCTTGTTGGTGACAATTTTCTTTATCAGACTGTCCCTGGCCCCACGCATATTGCCGGTAACAAGCTTGACTTTGTGCTGTGTAATTGGCCTGAGACTATCGAGAACGTTCTAACCTTTCATCCACGAGAAGGTATATTTCCCACAGACCACTATGTTATTGAGTTTGATATCCGACTAAAGTTTCAAAGAGGAAAACGGGTGAAGAGACAAGTCTTCGACTTTAAGAATGGAAATTTTGATGATCTACGGGAATCACTTACTCGAGTTCCCTTTGAGTTAGCCTTTTCGGATGATATAAATGAACACTGGTCAAACTGGAAAGATCTGTTTCTGACTGCCGTAATAGATCATATACCAGTAAAAACAATTCACGACACTAACTCTCCCCCTTGGATAGACGGGGAAGTCCGGCATCTGATTCGAAAGAAGTGTGCAGCTTTGAAAAAATTTCGTCAGAACAAGACCCCTGAACGCAAACAAAAATTGCGAATATTGAGTCAAAATATTAAGTACGTAATTCGCGCTAAACATCGGCGGTACTTAGCGCAAATTGAGCAGGACAACCCAAAGAAATTTTGGAGCTACCACAAAGCGATTTTAGGTGGTCGATCTGGCACAAGCGCGGTGATATCATACAACGGTGTGTCTGCAAAGGAACCAGCACAAAAAGCAGACCTCTTCAATAAATATTTCTGTTCTGTTTTCCTTCCAGCAGCCTCCGATGTAAACAGACCTCAAATTAACATACCACTGAGAACTGATATGGAAATCTCGCAAATAGAAATATCAATAGAAGAGGTGAGAGAGCACTTGAATGGGCTAGACATCTCAAAAAGCCAGTGGTCCTGATGGCATCCCAGCGAGACTGCTCAAACAATGTAGCGAACAAATAGCACCAAGTCTCTGCGCTATTTTTAACAATTCACTTAAAAGCGGCAAAATTCCAAGTGAGTGGAAATCGGCGGACATAACACCAATTCACAAGAAAGACTCAAAAGAACCCGCCGACAACTATAGACCTATTTCGCTCATTACCATTGTAAGCAAAATACAGGAACGCTGCGTGTTTAATCACCTTTATGAGCACGTCATACATCTGATCACCCTCTTACAGCACGGGTTTCTACGAAATCGATCGTGTGTCACACACTTACTGTCTGTTCTACACACCATAGGACAGTACCTGGATAAAAATGTACAGACGGACGTGATCTATTTGGATCTCGCTAAAGCGTTTGACACGGTGGACCATTGTATTCTCCTGTCTAAGTTAAGGGCCTACGGCGTTTCGGGGCAGCTATTAGCCTGGTTTTCAGACTATCTAAACGAGCGCGTCCAACGTGTAGTTGTTGATGGTGCTGTCTCGCAATGGGCACCAGTCACTTCCGGTGTCCCTCAGGGGAGTCTGTTGGGACCCCTGCTCTTCACGATCTTTATAAACGACCTGCCTGATGCAACTGCAGGAGGTGCGATGGCCGCATTATATGCCGACGACACCAAGGCATATCGCAGCATCAAAGGTGTTGAGGACTGCATATCTCTGCAGAACACTTTAACCAACATGAAGGCATGGGCCATGCGAAATAACATTCGCTTTAACTCATCAAAATGCAAAGTCCTCTCAGTAACTCGCAAAAAAAGCCCAATTATCTACGGCTACAAACTCAATCATGTACAACTTGAGCGGGTCACAAGTGAGAAGGATGTCGGAGTTATTGTGACTAGCTCCCTTTCATGGGATTCACATGTCCATACCATCATCGCAAAAGCCAACAAGCTACTTGGGCTTCTACAGCGTACATGCCCTTTTCTGACCAATGTTTCAGTCAGGCTGTCCCTCTATCTGGCTTTGGTAAAGTCACAACTGTGCTATGCAACGCAAGTGTGGTCCCCAGCCCAATTCAATCTCAAAAGTCAGCTTGAAAGAGTACAAAGACGTGCAACAAGATGGATTCTAGGCACCAGAATTGGGGAAATGAGCTACCGAGACCGGCTTATCAAGCTGAATTTGCTCCCTCTCGCCTACGACCGCGAACTTAAGGACCTTGTGTTTCTTTACAAATGTCTGAATAACTACACGGATCTAAACATCCTTAACTTTGTTTCTTTTATTTCCCACGGCCGCACCAGACGAAGTAATTCCTTCAATCTCACAACACCTTCATGTAAAACAAGTACCTTTCAGGCCTCCTATTTCAACCGAACTGTTAAACTCTGGAACTACGTCTGTACCTTATAACCCCCGTCCAAGTTTTCTAACCCGACCGCCTTTCAAACTTTTGTAGCAAAACACATGTTCTCTCTTGTCCGTTCAGTTTTTGATGTTAATAGTCCGTGCACGTGGTCAATTGTTAGGTCGTGTCCCTGTCATTGATTTTTAGTTATCTAGCACTTTTTCACTGTAAGTTTTTACATTTTTCATTTTTTCATTTTTTTTTTTTCGTTTTTATTAAGGGTAGTGCCCCACATGGGACTCCATGTCCCGTTCGCACTGACCCTTTTGGTGTATGTCTATCCATTTTTTGTCTCTTTCCTTGTATATGTATTCATTTTGAGCTTGTAGACGTACCCAATAAAGCTGTTAAATAAATAAATAAAATAAAAGATGAGTGAAGTGTGCGAATTTGTGTTGTGCAACAACATAGGTCTCCCTTTATCACTCAAAATGGCTCAAGTAATCAATCGCTGTTTCAGTCATTGATATTCCAGGCTACTCAGTCCTATGTAAGGACTGTTTGTCTGATTATCATGGTGGTGGTTTGTCTCTACATCAGTGCAGCAATTTGTTACAAGTGACTGAATGATCTTTCATCCTTCCCTGATCACGAGGTATTGTGGGTTCAGCTGCACCCTAAATGCCTCCTGCAGGGGATTTCTTCCCTGCTAGATCTATCATCCACGTGGGTCCACCACTGAGAACGAGTTTATGCAAGAACACTTGTTCCAATCAGTGCAACTTGTTGAGTCATGCTTCCCTGATTGCACTCTTATTGTGGTAGGAGACTGCCACAATAAGAGCGCAATCAATTCAATAGATGAACACCTTAAATTACTCATTCTCAAATGACAGAAAGACTTTCAGGACGGCAGCATGGAGTCAATGCCGCACAAATTCAACAGGAATGCTATTAATCATGAAAGGAAATCGTTCAAGGCCTCATTTTACAAGTCTAATGCCAAGCATATGAAGGAGGAGAATCCCAAGATTTGGTGGAAGATCAGGAGCTTGTACGGTTTCAACTCAAACTCGGGAACATTTCTAGTCACATCCATACTGAAGGAATTGAAAATCTTAAGGACCAGGATATTGGAAATGCAATCTACTAGGCCCTTCTTGAGCCTCTTGAAGAATATTACCTGCACCAACCACTGACCAAACTTCACATCGAAGAGGAAACGCCTGAGCCTCCAGAATTTTTGGAAATGCATATTTTTAAGTTACTAGCTGAGTAAACCTATCTAAGGTGTGTGGTCCAGATGAGATACCAAACTGAATACTCAAGGAGTATGCTGAACTTTTGTCCCTCCCAATCAGCAGAATCATCAACCCCTCTTTCAAAGAGCAGTCTCTTCCGAAAATCTGGAAGTTAACGAACATGTCTCCTATACTGAAAGTGAATCGGGTTGAAGGCCTGAAGAAGCATCTCACACCTATCTCCCTGACTCCATGTCTCTAGAAAGTTGCAGAGGAGTGTATGGTACTTGATTAAATAAAGCCTATGGTTCTGGATGTACTAGACCCAAACCAATATGGAGCTGTTCCCAATTCGTCAACCACCCAGGCTCTGATACACATGCTCCACAACTGGTCCAAGGAAACTGATGGCAACAGTGCTACAGTTAGAACTATTCTCTTTTATTTAAAAAAAGTGTTTATGGATTATAGAATACTCGTAGAGAAATTGTACAGGTTGAATCTGTCCACAAGAATTATCAATTGCATCATAGATTTCCTTTCTAACTATCCAAGTGGGGGTCAGTGCCCTCCAGGATTCCTCAGGGAACAAAATTAGGCCCATGGCTATTTATTTTACGTATAAATGATTTAGATGTTGATAATTTAGCTAATGTATGGAAGTATGTTGACGATACAATTGCATCTGAAGTTGTTTCCAAGGGCAACTAAGGTTGTGTCCACGTGATCGCGCATAAGGTTGCAGAGTGGTCTATGCAGAATAGAGTCCAACTCAATAATGACAAATGTAAGGAACTCGAGATATCTTTTGTAAAGGGCGAGCCCCACTTTGTGCCTATTGCAGCAGATGGTTATGAACTAAAGAGGGTATCTGGACATATCAAGCAATCTCACATGAAACAAGCATATAGCGACGTAATCAAGAAAGTGTCAAAGTGCCTGTATTTTTTAGTGCAGTTAAAAAGATCAAGAGTTCCTCAGCAGGACATGTCCACTTTTTATACTGCTTGTATATACTCTGTTGCTACGTAAGTGGCACCTGTCTTTTTTTATGCCCTGCCAAAGTACCCAAAAGACGAGTTGTTGTGAGTTGAAAAGCAGGCAATGTCTATAATATTCCCAGGACTGCCCTACCAGGAGGCTATCAGTCTGGTGAACATTGTCCCTATTGCAGATTTTATCGCAGGGATTTTTAGTAATACCTCTGACACCCTTATTAGGGTCCTTGAACACCATCTGGACAGTTTTATCCCACTTAGTGGACCACCATGTTATGCTCTAAGGTGCAACAAGCATTTCATCGCACCTAAATGCAAGACTAATCGATTTAGGAATTGTGAGGAGAAATTCTGTCTTGTTCACTTGTGGAGTTAAAGGGTTAAATGACACTCTGAAGTCTGGAATTCTTTCTCATGAATGGTTTCAGAGTAAAATAAACAAAGTTTAGGGAAAATTTGTGTTTAGTTAATGTGGTGGGGTCAAAAACCCAGGAGTGAGTAAAAAAAGAAAGCATTGTTATGCAGCTGGTGAAATGCATGTCATGACCATGAACAGTAGCTTGCTATGGAGAGACATTTAGGAACAGGTAAGAGGTAGGGTCCCAGATCCTGAAAAAGGTTTTCCAGTAAACACTCCCAATTTGTAGAGCAGAGTGCTTAGTAATACAAGCTTTTTCCCTACCAAGGCTTTCAAGCAAAATTGTAAATGCCAACAAAAGTTAGCAATACAATTGTATGACGAATAAATCTACTATTCGTGGCAAACAACATTAATGCTTAACATCTACCCCAGGAATACAAGGAGAAAATCATACAGTTTCAGGAGTTCATAAAAAAGCAAAGAAGAACACACCAGTACTCTCTATATCTTGTGACAAGCTGACAAATGAAATAGTCAACAATACTTGGGAAAATTCAGAGTCTGAAGATACAGACAACAGGGAATGAAAAGAATCACTTGATGTTGGTATTAACATTTGTAGGAGATAGGTTCCAGACTAAAAACTACCTGTCATTTTCAAACTGAAAACAATGCCAAAAAAGAAGCTATCTCAGGGATTATGTTTTGCCAGAAAGTTTTCAAATGAGGGTGAACAGCATGAGCAGGTTTCTACCATTCTCTCTTTTAGGGTTTACTTTGTCCATGCAAAAAAATTGAGCTTTATTGAAGGTGTATTGTTTTACCAAAATTGAAATAAAATGAGATTGAGTCAGCATTGTTCAGGTTTACTTTAGGTCTGACACAGTAATTTGATTTTAATGATGTTGTTAAGTAAGAACCAGTCAAACAACTGAGAATTAAATTATGGACCACAAATGTGTGGTGCAAACTAACTCACGAGTGAAATGGAGTTAGTCCTACTGCTGGAGGAGTAAATTTCATTGTTTGGTCATGGTACTTTTCAGTACCATGTTTTCATGCTTTCCACTTGATTTGTTTGAACTTCAGGAAATGGTTCATCTCACAAAACACAGAGCCACTTTCTCTCAACTCAACATCTTCAGTACATACTGATAATGCTTGGGTTATGAAGAACATGCTTGTGATAGGATAATTTTATTCTAATGCTTGAAACTGAAAAACCAATCACTAAAATTGACAATCATCGCATTTTGAAAGAAGCGTCTGAGTTCCAATCGTGTCTTGAAATGAGGTTCCTGGCAATTTGAGCTCACAAGCATGCTGGTAAGCACATAGTTAGTGCAAATAATTGTTAATTACAGGTTTTTAATTCCAGAGTATCTGTATATGTAGCACAAGTAAAGTGTGAGATTCAAATGTGCACGACTTTTCCCCTACATGCATTACACTTGATTTAAAATTTAACTCATGAACCATTATATGATTCATTTCACAAGATTTCTTAGTTCTCGGTTTTCAGTGCACATTGTTCAAGCATTCTCTTTAAGTACATTGAGTTTCAGTCTAGGTCATCAGTGATTTCAATCTACCCATTCACATCAATAGGAGGAAATGTCTGTAAGTTGTTAGTCTTATCTTTTGATCCTGTTTGTCAATTTTTCTTAAAATTATTGCAATTAATTTAACTTTGCCTTTTAGTTGAATCATCATCATCATAATCGTCACCACCACATGATTTGATTAGATGCATTCCACTACCTCTTTAAGTCAGGTGAATGTGGAGAGTAACTTTGCTTTTAAAATCATCTCTTGATTGAAGTCTATATTGGTTCGAAGATATCTGCTGCAAGTTTATCAAGACTCAGCCCTAAGAGAATTATGGCCAACAGTTTGTGGTATGATCATTCAACCATGTGTGATTGTGACAGACAACCCAACATGACACTGGACCACGAAGGAATTTGACATGAAAAATCCCTGCTTCTTTGCAGGAATAGAAGCACAGAGAAGTCAACCATCACAAAGATTACAAAAGTAACCAAAATGTATGTCCAACTCTCGAAATGTCGCTGATGTTAAGTCAAAGGTGCTGGAATTTCTCAGCAACATATTTCGAAGGCATCCATGGCGCCACCACACCTTCCTTGAAGAAAAATTCAAGATTCAATATTCCAATGACAACATCCAGGGGGAAGCTCAAAGAATAGAAAATTTTTAACCACCACCACCAAGAGACCTTGGATTTCTACACGAGGAAAAATTTGAGTGACTCCATGGTGGGGAGATTTGACGATCTTACAGAATGATGTGACAAACTTGAAATGAACTGACTTGAAACGAAATTATCATGGAACAAAGTGACCAGATATTGCAAGAAAGCGTCATGGAAAATTGAGTTCCACCATTTGGAGGATCCTTGTGACCTAACAGCCTCCATACTATTCAATCTGTGGCACTAAATTACATCCACCGAAAAGGTTTTGAATCTTGGTCCACAAACACTATTAAAGGCCATCCAACAACTCAAGGAGCTTGATGAAATAGTTGTAACTATGACCAACAAATATTCTGATGTTTTTTTCATGGATAAGGATGAATTTCTACATTTACTAACTGATGGACCCAAACACAATGTTGCCAGATTCAGGCCACTTGATCTAAATTTTTCTAGATGAAGAGTCACCTTTCGGTGCAAATACTGTAATAAAATCATTATTATAATTATTATTAATATTAAAAAGGTAAAATAATCATTTATTTATTCAAACTAAATAAATAAATAAATAAAGTAATCTAGAATATTTACAAATCAAGAAATTAAGTGTGCATTTGCCCTATTTATAAGATACCTCCTCACATTAGTTTTAAAATCACGAAAAACTACAGAGTTCCTAGCAGCAGAAGGTAATAAATTAAAAACATTAGAGGCGCTGTCCTGGAAAGTACCTGACTCAAGGGGTACTTTTAATGTCATTTCTTTCAAAGATCTCAGTGTCCATGCTGGGTTATAAATGTCTAGCTTAAGATAGGATGGCCAGTCATTGTAATACAAGGTTTTAAAAGCAATGTTAAGTAATTGATACTCTCTGTGTCATAGATTTAGAAGTGAATCATGTGGCTCAAATCTTGAAGCTGTTTACATTGTGTGATGTAAGAAAGTGTAGACAAGTTCAGTAACTGGTCCATGGACAACAACCATGTTCTAACACCAACAAAACCATGACCATGCTTTTCTCCACCCAGCAGATGTCTCACATTCACAATCTTGAGTCCCATGATAACAAACTTTCTGTCAAGGTATTGGAGCCATGCGTAAACTTTGAGCTCTTAAGTATACTCCTTCACCCACATATACAGGAAAAAGAGCATGTCAACATAGTCAGAACAATGCTGTGTTCTCTCCTCTGCCTGCACATCTTACTAAGGGGCTCTGGATAGTACAGCTAGCAGCTGTGTGATTAGTCCCAAGATTCTATACCAATGAAAAAGACATACTTACACGGAAATGTCTCTCTATTTCAGAGTGCCATGACCACCATCTGGCATGCCTTGCTGACAAGGCCTTGCATTACACTGACTGGCTGGCCTACATGTATCTGCAACTCAGTGAGGCAGCACCTTTTTGCCTGGACCTTAAGGTTGTTGGATACATTGCTATTGACAGTTCCAAATGAGGCTCACACATTTCAACATACTTGTGCCTGAGTTTTTAAAAGCCTCCATAAGGACACTAGGAAAATTACAGATGGAGGCTGTTTAATTAGGAGATGCAAAATTAATATTATTTTAAGGCTGTTGCACAAGATAGGCAATAATTCATACATCAATACTGCTATTTTTAGTAAATTACACCACTCATATACATTCATTCAGCACTATATACAGATAATCACATCAAGACTACCCAAATTGCATCTGATTCTGATTTATTTTAAACTAGACTTAGAATTATGATAGTAGACTTAAATAATGTTATTAATTGTGAATTTGGTTTTAGACTTTAGATTCTGAATAAAGAGCCAAACTCATGGTTTGGACAGCCTGAAGAAATTGCTATTATACTATTCATTATTACTATTAAATCAACAAATACTATTTTGTACCCTGAAGTTTTTACATGTAATAATGGCTCATAGGCAATTTTTTGCAGAATGAGTTATCTTTTGAAAGTTATTGTTTGAGGTATGTGTTCATGGAAATCCATATTGTCTTTTATATGAATTGAAACTATTTGAGTATTGCCATTGAACTGGTGTGAGTGTAACTTGATCTCACATTATAAAGAGGAGGCACTACTTTTAACTGAAGAATTTGTAGAACAATTATTTTTTTTCTGAGATCAGAGTCACACATTTCTTTGCTCTGTCCAAGTTTAATTTTTATGTATAGTTATTAATATATTTTAAGAATTTTTTAGAGCTCAGATTAGATGACTCTATGATATTTGCAAAACCTCAATGTCATTATGAAATTGGCAAAGCTTTCACTCTCAAGAGTTGAAGCTGCTAGAGCCAAAATAATAGCAAGCTTGTAAGTTGGCTGGAATATTGAAACCCAGGAGAGGAAAATATAGCGGACAGAAGAACCACAAGATCAATACCATTCCTACAGCTCAATCAAGAACTCTCACTAGTGGCCCATTCTCAAGAGAGAAACCAAGGAAAATTATGATTATCTCAAGATTATTATTATTATTATTATTGTCTTGAGGCTCTTCACTGTACAGTCTCAAGGGCGTGGATGTCCTTAACAAGGTAGGGACACCAAACAGGTGCCGCATACTCCAGAATTGGCTGTACAAGAGATATGTACAACATGGAAAAAAAATTGCAAAAAGATTACATTTACGCATGTTAATGTTTATACAAAAAACCAAATATGCAGGAATTTAAAAGAAAAGCAATACTACTATGGCAGATAGAGAAATGCATTCTTACCTAAGTCAGATTTTCCTGTGAACCCCTTTTTTTCTGATGTAACCAGCCAATTGAAACACGCTAAATCAAAGCCCAAAATCTTATCTTTTCTTTCTACCATCACTGTCTCTAAATTTATTTTGTAGTGTTTGTAGAAAGTAATTAAGGTGCCGCTTTGTATAGAACTCAAGTAATTTTAATATATATCGGTTGACTGTTGGCTGATATGTCAACCAAGGCCACCTATAGTACACATGATCCAATAATATTACATTTTAAATCTAAACTTAAATTGTATCTCAATATCTAATTATATAGATCTTGATTTTTATTTTATTTTTATTTACTTATTTATTTTATTTTAAGGGAGATTTTACATAAGGTTAACCTCCAAACTTCCTTTTCTAGAAGTATCTTTTTTTCCTTAGTTTTTTTTAACCTGTATATAATTATAGTTTGCTTCTCGAATAAATAAAGTATGTATGTATGTATGCATTTTAGAATAATGACGAAAAGATGTAGTCTGCGTCTTGGGTAATCAGTTAGGTGAGTTAAATGGGGGATGTCGTTAAAAGTTATGTTTAATCAAAAGTGAAATGTCAGTGTCATTTTTCTGGTTGAACCATAGTATGGCTTTCAAGTAAAACGCTGTCGTTACATTACAGTCTAGAAACGTATGTTTTATAAAGTCTAGTCAGAAACAAAGAGTGCACACTTCATCCTCAGCTAGTCTGAATTAGAAGAGCTCCTTTTCGGTCATTATTATTCTGTGCTGTAACCTGAACAAGAGTTGTCTTAATTTATTATCCTTTCGAGACTGCTAAAATAAAAGTGAATTTAAAAAGAAAGTTGCAATACAAGAGTTCTGCAATGTCATCAAGTGTAAGACCTCATAAAGTTGTTGAAGGCACATTGTGGTTCACAAGTAATAGTAATCTTTAAAAAGATGGAGGTAATGTAATGAACCAAGATTGGATTATTAAGTACATTGAAGAAATTTTACAACATGAAAACTATAGTGACAATACATGTGATCAACATTCAGTAATAGCTGATATAAAAAGCAACAATAGTAATGTAAATTTTTAAAAAAACTAGATGGCGAAGATGAATGGGGTGAAGATGAAGTAGAAATTCTGGCAGGCGTTACTGATACTAGGCTAACATCAACCAGCTTTTTAGAAGCCCCTGAATGTCAAAATATTCTCAAAGTTAATTGCACCAGCTGAGCATAATAGTCCATTGAGTGTATTCAGAGATAAAAATTCTGAAGAATAAGCATATCTCGGAATATTTCTTGGCCAGATAAGACCAGAAAATAAGGAACATATGGTTAAAGTCTACTACAGTGAAATCTTTAAGTCTGAACTTAGGTCAGATAGAAGAGCAGCCATGTGTGTTGAGAATATATTCTGTAAAACAAAAAATTTACAAACGGAAATCCTTTTAGGACAATCAAAAATTGCATTCAGAAAATGTAGGGGAAATAGCAGAATCCTAAATGCAGGCAATTTAAAATAACAAGGAACATTGGACAGCTTAATCTGTCATCATGAGGGATTTAAATTTTTTTGAGCTTTAAGAGGTTCTCCTCCATATTTTGTGAAAGCTAAAGGGACCTTTTTGCAATGATAAGAGAGTTAGATCCAGCTTCCTTGTTTTGTAGTTTCTTATCCGCAGAAACACAATGGATACACCTTCTTAGAACACTTGGTTGACTTGTTGATCAGAAGAAATATACCGACTATGAACTAGAGAATTTGAACTGGGAAGAAAAATGTAGATTGATTCATAGTGATTCTGTAACTTGTGCCAGACATTTTGACAATCAAATTGGTCAATTTCTCACAAAGTTTCCCTTAAGTGATGTTGCATCTCTAGGGACGATTTCTAACTGGTTTCACAGAGCTGAATACCAGCAAAGAGGTTTACCTCATATTCACATGTCAATAGACTTGAGAATGCACCACAGTTTTCTATAGACAGTGATGCAGATATGGCATCATATATAGATAATATAATAACTTGTCAAAGACCAACAGACAACTACAAAATACTTAAACTACTAAACAGACACGTGCAGACATTCTCATACTTGTCGGAAGAATGCAAAAAGCGAATGTCGATTCAATTACCCACAGCCTCCCACAAAACAGACA
Source organism: Pocillopora verrucosa (assembly GCF_036669915.1). NCBI lineage: Eukaryota > Metazoa > Cnidaria > Anthozoa > Scleractinia > Pocilloporidae > Pocillopora > Pocillopora verrucosa. The sequence goes on along the minus strand of NC_089323.1, from coordinate 9,558,376 downwards.
GAAATTCTGTATCCTCTAGATACCACTATATCTCAGCGTGAAATAAAAAGACACAAAGATGCATGGAAATCAATCCAAAAGCATCTAAATGATATGAAAGAAGGTGAAGATATTTCCTTTGATCAGTCACTGTTTGAGCTCAGTCTCACAGAAGAAAACTACGTACTTGCTGTAAGCTCATCACTTCATGCAACTGCTGTGTTTTTGAAAAGAAATCCAAATGAATCGAGGATAAACAATCACAATCCTGCTTGTCTTAGTGCATGGAGAGCAAATATGGATATTCAGTTTGTCTTAGATGTTTATGCATGTGGTGTTTATGGTGAATTATATATCAAAGGCTCAAAAAGGAATGAGCAAACTTTTATGACAGGCTCATATAGAGGCAAAAGAAGGGGATTATGATATAAAACGGTGAGTCAGACTCATTGGAAGTAAATTTTTGAATGTTGAAATAAATGCTCAAGAAGCTATGTATATTGTTTTACAACTTCCTATGAGAAAGGAATCTTGACAAGTTATATTTGTAAATACTTTATCTCCTAAAGAGAGAGGGGAGCTTTTAAAGCCAATTAATGATTTTAAAGATATGGAAAATGACTAGGGAGAAATCTAGACTAGTAGCTTGTTAAAAACATATCGTAACTGTCCACAAAAACTTGAACTGACACTTGCAGACTGGGCTCCATGCTATGATTCATGTGGAAAACCATATATAAAACAATCTAGTGAATTAGATACTGATAATATTGTGTGTTAGAGACATGTACTGATGATGATCATAATAATGATGATGATGATGATGATGATGATGATGATGTTGATGATGGTGACCAGGTTGAAGGTAATACTGATTTATACCCTGATTTTAATGAGAACTATAACATGCAGGATGACATTGGTATTCCCTCAATAGATGCAAACATGGAGCCATTAGTATTAAATGAATTGCAAGATTATGAATATCAATGCATGGTTCAAATTTTTAATAAAGGACAAAAGGATTTTTCCTTTCATGTACTACATCTAATAAAAACATCTGATAAGCTATTCAACTGTTTTTTGAGTGGAGTGGCCTGTGTGGGTAAATCTCACCTCACAAAAGGACTCTTTCAAGTAGCCTAAAAGTATTTATAATGCTAGAGCTGATGTCAACTTTAGTGACATTAAGGTCTTAATGTTAGCACCTACTGGTAAGCAGCATATAATATTAAAGATAACACAATACATAGTGCACTTGCAACACTTGCATGTCAGTCATTGATAAACTAAAAATGTCTTGATTCAAGTAAACTGAACACATTAAGAAGTCAGCTTGTTTGAGTTAAATTGATATTCATAAAGGAAATATACATGCATGGTTGTCAACACAATGTTTAATGTTCAAATCAACAACAGACTAAAGGACATTACAGGTAGTTTACTACCTTTTGGCAGTGTTGGTATTATTGCTATTGGTGATCTATTCCAACTCTACCCAATTATGGATGGTAAGAACATTTCAACATGTTTTAACTACATTAAATAATGAGACAAAGAGAAGGCAAAGAATTTGCTGAGATGTTGAATGGGTTAAGAGAAGGAAAACATACTACAGAGATATTATGTAATTTAAAGAAATAATAATAGAACCTAACAGTTGCCACCACCCCAAAGTTGTTCCTCACTTGTTTATACAGAATGCAAAAGTCAATGTGTTCAATGATAGAGCACACTGAGCCATGTCAGGTGCTAAGTACAGTATCAAAGCACGTGACAGTGTCATAGGAGTTGAGTTACAAGAACTGAGATGAAATCATGAACCAAATACCAAGTGATCTGAGGAAAACTGAACCACTGCATTCCATGCTAAATGTTGCAGTCCTAGAGAGAACTGAAATCTCTCTTAACACAAGAACAGATGATGGTACAACAAATGGTGCTGCTAGTGTAATTAAAATGGTACAAGTACATCAGATAAACAGACAGACCATCTAATAAAATGTGGACAAAATTTGACCATGCTAATGTTGGAACCAAAACCAGACATTACAATAGACAGTTATATGTCCAAGGTATTGAACCCACATGGACACCCATCAAACCTGTTGCAACCAGAATAGTACAAGTTGTCAGGAAACAGTTACCATTACGACCTACTGCAGCTAAAACTATTCACGGATCACAAGGTGATACCAAGACTAGAGTTGTGGTTAACTTTAACACTAGAAAAGCAAATCTTCATACACCTTATTTAGGGTTAAGTAGAGTGACAACTATAGAAAGCTTACACACAACAGATCTTTGTGAACACAAAATTGCTTATAACTCTGATGTAGAGAAAGGAATGGAACGGTTAAGAAATGATGCAAAATGAGATTTGTTTGTAAGTCCTGTTAATAATGCTGATCAAAGACTACTAACACTCTGTTATTTAAACACAAGATCCTCACATAGACATATTGAGGATGTACATAAAGACTTGAATTATTTTAATACTGATGTCAACATTTTCTCAGAGACAAGGTTTAGTCATTCAGGCAATGATAGTATGTATAGTGTTGATGGTTGTAGTTTGTTTAGAAATGGTGCTACACCATTGGCTAATAATGTCAGACCATTTGGAAGAATGACAGTTTATAGCCTTATTGATTATTATCCTGGTTATTCATACTCTTGCAATCCTAGAGTTGAAAGAACTGCTCTCAGGCTGATGACTGCCCCACATCCATACATTTTTGGAATACATCACTCACCAAGAGTACCTGTATCTCAGCCATGTCAAGCATTGTCTGATCTAATTTGCCAGTCTTCACAATTCAAATAGTCATGGGTAATTTTAATGTTAATTGACTGAACAACACAGGAACAATGTCTTCATTTAGTCTCTTCATAAGAGACCATAAATACAACCATCTAGTATCGTGTTGCATCACTGATTTAATTATTAAAATCATTATCCAAAAGGATTTATTAGTTTCTCAAAAGACAAGTTTCATTTGCCAAAGGGAATATTTGTTTCCTGATCTCAACAATGGCAGCATTGTTTAAAAGGGATTGAAATCTTATATGGGATGAACACTTATTATTTCCTATTAGTCTCTCTTCGCAATGGATCAGGAGCCTTCAAATTCAAAGCAAGTCACTTCTATACTACCTCTTAACCATAACTCAAACTACAAATTTATAATTGAAATGATGATGAAGATGACGACAATGACAACCACAATAACTTTCAGTGAGGGTAACCTTCACAGGAGCTCTCCTTCCATTAAAAACATGACTACAAAGCATTGGCAAGTAACACAAAAAGAATAAATTTGGCCTTCCCCACAGACTTCAAACCTTAGATGTATTTAATTCAAGGTATGGGGTTCTTATCACATCTAATCTGGACCTTACCCAATTTTAACACTTGCCCAGCCAATTTTTTAAATTTCTACTTAAGAAAAATTGCATTTCTTTAAAGGCAACAATATCTGAATACATAGAGCACATATACTATACACCAATTATCTTTTTTCTATGAGAGCTATACCTGAACCTAGAGGAACAAGGATGCCATATTTCTAAAATATTGCTTTTGATATCACTCTGCTGATGCCTCTGTCCCCTTTGACAGCTTTTCCTTTGCCATGGGAAGCAATCTCATCTGGAATCCTGCAGGTGTTCTGGCTCCTTTGCCATCCAGTGCCAAGCTCAGGACAGTGAAATGGACAAATTCTAAAGGCATTTATATCCTTTGAACTCATGTAAAAGATACCTGCCTGAGCAAGGATATGTTCATTCTCATTCTTAACTTCAGCAAAACAGCAATGAATCTGCACATCCTTGTTGCATGACACTAAGGGAACTACCTAAATTAATTTATTCTTGTCATGTCACTTGTATACAAGCAAGCACGTCCAACTATAAACTTACATGAGCAATAAGGTTCCATTTCATTCACAAAGGAGACTTCTGATTCAAAGGAGGTGGGCAATGATTCCTTTTCTTAGTTTCACATGAGAAATACAAATAGATTTAATTCCCTCACTTTTAAAAAAGAAAACTCAACAAACATCACAGTTTCACTTGATCAGAGAATAAATTTAACATAAGTACAAATGGAGGAGAAACCTGAGCTTAATGGATAATTAGACTTATTATTTTTCATCCATGTATTTGTGCCTTTAAAAATAATGTTTACCACTAGTGCATAATCCTATAATACAGAATGAAGGCAGAATATCTCTGCAGAAACAAACTTCAAATGATAAAAGATAATGTAATTTGCTAAAGTTGGATATCTCTATGTTATTTGACTCTGAAAAGGGTCTCCTATTCGATATTAACTTATTTTGAGGGCAGGAATGCTCCTTTACTTATTGATCACACAATCATCTTATTGCATGATTTTATGCCATCAGTGTGTTCTTTGGAGGAGTTTCCTGCATTGCCAGAAAATATTTGCCTAAGCTAAACTTTGCATCAATTTAACTAACATATGTAGTTAAATTGAATCCTGATAAATGGCACATGGTGAAAAAGAGGTTATCTTCACTGACATTTTTTTGTAACTGAAGAGAGCACTTTGTTTTTCATGTGGCTATATATAACCTACAAAGCAACCAATTCCTACACAACTTACAATTTACAGAAGAGGAGCAATGTGTGAAAGAGCACACACTGGTTAGATTTCTCTGTATGGAATATCTTTGGAACAAAAAGCATGACCCAATCCATTGATTCCAGAGGGTAAAAGGGAATGTTTGCTTTTATCAAAAATGAAAACATATTTGAGGAAAAACAATAGAAAGCAATTCCTGTCTTACTAGGGGCTACTTACGTACAAAAATTGAGACAATTTGAACTTTTAAGCCTTGCAACAAAAGTTGATTTTTGTTTAATTTTTGCAGATGTCCTCCTAATAGCCCCATTATACTTCAGACTGATGTATGTATGTTCAGAAAGTTTGTAAAATCTGCATAAAGCACAAATGAAGTCATTTTTTGGGACCAAGTTATTTCAGCCAACCAGAAACACTCAAGATGTGCTCGATTTAATTTCTTATTTATGAGCTGTTCAAGTTGAGAACACCTACTCACCATGGTGGGTTTTGACTCCTGTGAGTTAATCAATAAGGAGTCTCAGATTCATTAGTCAGGTATATAAATCATAAGCATTTTCATAGAATTTACGGGCCATTCCCGAACTATTTTAAAATGCTATCAGAAAACATGACTTAAAACAGCTGATCAATGATACTGGTAAGCTTAAAATATGCCTCCAAACATTCTAGAATGTGTATTACATTTTTTTTAAGTTCAAATCTTTACAGATTTAAGGGTAACTTTGTAAATAGGTAGTATTGGTGTTTAGATATATCTCATGAGATTCTGTTGAATATCTGTTTTGAGGTAGAAGTGCATTTATGAAAAGTTTGAGTTTCGAGACAAGAATGAGTGTTTGTCTTCAATCAACACCACACCACCAACCTCTCTTGTTTTCCATTAATCCCAATTTTCAAGCCTTCCACAACTTTTGTCCCTGAGAATAATATTGATGCCAATACTAAACCTTACCCAAAAGTGCTTGGGTTGTCACACCTGGTCACATTTGCCACAAGATAGAGAAGAGGAAGGCATCTTTTCATTACGGTTGAATATAAAATCAAACTTGAAAATTTTTCATTTGTTGTTTGAAAGGCAGCCTGGCAATAAGGAGGAGAGTTCCACAATATCTCTCTTCCATTGAGAATGAAAGATCTTGGATGAAAGCCTAAGTCTATTTTCATTATATATTTAATTATAAGTATTATTTTCATTATTCCTGCTATCTTTCCTATCATTAATTTTTTTAATATGATCAGACATTTGGACCATTGGTTCAGTGTTTTCTCAAAAGTGTTTTGTCAAAGGAAGACAGAGCAAGACACAGAGGGTAGACATTTTTCAGTTTGTAGTTTATCTTAATGGATATCAAACAGTGTTTTGTGCGTTTGAAGTTTTTAAATTCTGGGATGGAGGATCAGTTTCAGTCTCCTTGCAATAAATGAATGAAGAGGAAATGCCTAGGCTAAGCTGCTTTTGCACCCAAACATAAAGTGGCACAGTCAGGTCAATAAATAATCTGTAAAACACTTACATACAGGGGATGACCTTTGCATAATTTATATGACATTATTAAAACATATAAAGGGGGTAAGTTTCCAAAAAACCTATGGTGCTGCATCAGTGGAAGAGTACAAGGTAATTTGGTATTATCAGTTGAGTTTCAAAGCTGACATTTTGAGTGTTAGCCCTTTGTCAGAACTATAGGAATAAAGGGTTACAAGCAATTTTTTTTGTTAGAATAATGTACCTTTCGTACATTACTGTTAATAACCAGTTATGCTATTCTTTTGAAGTTTGCATACAGGTTGGAAAAAAATTTGGAGCTAAATCTAGACTTGCACAACAAACTAGGTAACTATTTTCCCAATAAAATCAGAAAAGCAGCAACTGGATACCTTTTACAGGATATAATGAACTGTTGATACATGAAACCAACAAAATAATGCATGCATCTTAGTGCCAACAGCTTTCATACCCTACAACATGGGGATAATGGAAATCAAACTTTCATTTTTGTATTCCCTTTTCCTATCACATCGAAAAACAGAATTTGAACTTCCATTCTGTTTACTGCTTTTTTGAGTTTGAAAAATGGAATTCAAATTTCTATTTGTTTTTAGTAAGACATGGTAAAACAGAACTTGAGCTTTGCTTTTTGATATTTTTGCAATTTCTGCATCTCACCTGAATGTGACTTCCTATCACATGACAGAGCGGAGAAACCTGGGCTTGTGTATTTTACCCTGAAGAAAAACAAAAAAAAACAAGCTTTAAAATACCATTAAGCAGAAATTGTCAGAGTTTTTAGATTCCAGTGGATGGCCTTTATGTTCTGGAGAAAATTAGCATTTTGACCAATTGGCCCAACAGAGGCAGAGGATTTGATTTGTCAGCTTTCACAAGAGAGTCATGTTTACAGGTGAAAGGGAAAAAATCATGTGGTTTTCAGGGCTTTATGAAGGCCACTTCCAATCACAGTGCAACTTCTGGGAGATGTTTTTTTCTATGTTATTCAGGAAAGTTCATTTGGGAGTAGAAGAGGAAGTGCAAGTCCTTAAGATGACGTTTTACCTGTACCTTTGAATGTTGTTGGCTGTTTGTGTATCTTGTAGTTGCATTCTTGTGGTGACAGTGGGTTCTTGGTTGTCCCCTTTCCTTAAAAGAAAAGCCTTAGTTTTTTCAAACAGGCATCCCAACACTTACTGACTATACTGATTTTCTCAACAAACATCAAACACAGCTCCAAACTTCAAGATACCACTTCATAAAAACCACGACTAAAAGTGAAGTGTGCCTTGGAGTTGGAGTTTGGGTCAATAATCTTAGCAATCGTTTGACTTCTACCATTCTTGAAACTTCACTTTTTGCCTTTTCTAAACATCAAAATTTAAATTGAAGCAATGGTTTAAGCACCAGTCTTTACTACAAACCTACAGATTCACATAGTTACCTAGCTGTTGTATTCATCTTCCCATTCATCACAAGTCAAGAATTCCATACCTTTTTCAGTATCTCAGACTTTGTCCTTTATGTAGTGATGACTCTGATTTTTCCAAAAAATCATATGCAATGTGCCAGTTTTTCAATAAACGTGGCTATCCTGTTTCTATCCTTTAAGTGGGCCATCATTGTACCCAACAAATTGATAGACAGTCAGCACTACAAATGGCTGAGAAGGAAAACACTGTTCACATTCCATTCACTCCCAAATTTCACACTCACAACCACACAGTTAAATCTATAATATTTTAAAACTTTAAATTACTTCAAACAATTCAAAGGCTAGGACTATCTTTTCACAACCTTCACTAATTTGATTCAAATGTGACAAAAGCATTGGCAATTTTTGATGGGAAGTTCATTTCAAACCAACAAACCACCTGGAACTTTCAAATGTGCTTGCTCACAATGCAAAACCTGTCCTTTCATTCATAATGTAGAGAAAATGTCATGACCCACAAGATCCATTAAGATCACAGATTACTCCTTATTATTTACCTGGCTGAAAGTTAGGTCATGGAAGAGCCAATTCACTCTGAATTCCACCCATCTCAAAGAGAATCCTTCTGACGGTGAAGTAGATGTGTGAAACATCAGAAACAACTTGATCTGTTCTGGAACCCTATCAATCACTTCTTGATACTCAAGATATTCCACAGCCTGTCATTGTACACCATACTGCAAAGTTGAGCTGTTGAGGCAGTAGCCCATATTCTGCCCAACAAGCCTTCTCTTTGATTTTGCAACTGAAGAATATTGAGTTTCATTCTTGCGAACATTCCTCTGAATTTTGCATGTAAGTAATAAGATGGTGTAACAAAGATCTCAATCTTTTCATTCAAGCAGCTGACAGGATTCTTTCATTTCAAACCAATGAACCATCTTTCCTCTTCGATTCAGTGAGGTCAAGGGAAAAACCTCCAATTCCAAGTTCCTTCCACACATCATCATCCCAATATCTTGTTTGATCCTGAGATGCTCAACTGAACTCCAACTGATCGACTGAAGTAAACCTCACCTGTTGCCTGTCTTTTATCATCTAAACAACACTTGCACACTGAACTAGCTCAGGTCTGCATTTGGAAATCACGCTTTTAAATCATTCCAGGCTTTTTCATTGCTGTATCTATAATGATTCTCTTCACCTCATCTTAACCACACAAACAGTTTCATTGCTTTTATAATCAAAATGGTTGTGTTGAAAATTATTGCAGATTCAAATAATCACACCGCTTCAAAGACCCTCTTGGGAGCAGCAGCAAAAAATATTAAAATATCATGCTAGTGAGCTGTTCTCTTTTCAACACTTGAATTAATTACAGGGAATTTGAAGTGAAGTGGAGAAATCACTGCAAGGCACTGCAACTGTAAAGAGAATTTCAGAAGGTAATTATTCACTCTACAGCTTTATCCAAGCTCTTCATGATAATTGAAGAATGTAGGAGTGAAAGTTGAATTAAATACTGCAAAAGGAGTTTTGGAAATCCAAAATCCTCAAAATAAGCATATCCTTACTGACAATGATCTGTTTAATCTTCTCACAATTAAATGATGTTTGCAAACCATCAACTTCATCAAAAAGTTTTACATCATTTTCCAACTACCTTGTCCACTGTGATCTTTTGGACGAGAGTGAAAACATATTCAGTGGAGAGCCAGGAAGCATTGTTGAATGCTTCCACTTGTTGGGCAGCCCTTCGACAGGATGAACTATCATTCTGAAATCCCAACCCAACAAAAAATATCACCAAGGAATTACATCCACTCTATGAAAATTTTTGTGACTGATGAGAATAACGAGTTTATCAATTTCAATAGCCTTTCTTTGAAGGTTTGAACTGGAAATATATTTTAAAAAATGATTACTTCTTGCCACGGCCACAAAGCAGTCCAAGCAGTTGATTCTTTTAAGACTAATTTACAAAATAATTTTTATTTCTCTCACTCAAAATTTTTCTGAGGCCAGCAAAGGTGTTAAAGGTTTTGGACCAATTTATTCAAATGGCTAAACCTGGAGTCTTGAGGCTAACAAGAGAGAGAATCATAGGAGAAGAGTCGTGATTTTTTTTAATACTGAGATGGTTAGAAAAAAAATTTTCAAATAGAATGTTGAACTTCTGAATCCTTATTTCCAAAGCTACATAATCAAAAATTTTGAAGCAACAGATGAATCTGAAGAATTTGACAGTTCTATGGATACTATTCAAGAAGGATTTCAGAATTTTAATCAAATAGGAGGCAACTGGAGATTTCAGAGTAATACCTCATGACATCTTACAGAACACAGAATGTTAAATGGCAGCTCTTACATCAAACTCCCAGAATTCATTGCAAAAAAGGAAGGCAGTTGTGAACATTAAAAATGCAGATAATCAGTGTTTCAAGAGGTGCATAACAAGAGCACTTAATCCTGTTGACAAAGACCCTCAAAGGATTACAAAACTCCATAGAGCACAATCTGAGCAGCTTTATTGGAGCAATATCAACTTCATTATGAAGCTGACTGATATAAGCAAGTTTGAAAAGAATGAAAATATTGCACTAAACATGCTTGGCTATAAATGTGATTTTTATCCTTGGAGGATCAGCAAAGAGAAAAATAGGACACATATCAATCTTCTTCTCATATCAGATGAACACTACTGCCTGATAAACAATATGAGCAGGCTGCTATCAAGTCAAACCTCCAAGGATGAGAAAGCAAGGGTATTGTCTCGGGTGTTTGAACTATTTCTCAAGCAAAGAAAAGCTTGCACTCCATAAAAAGTATTGCTTAAGAAATGTGGTAGTAAGGATCAAGATGCCAGATGAAGGTGGTGTGATCAAATTCAAGAATCATAACCACTCATTAAGGGTATCCCTTGTGGTAAAACCAATAAGTGGCTGTGAGCGAAGGAGTGATAAGAGTTTCACAAATAAATAATAGAAGCATATCATTTGTGATGACAATAAGCTTTATTCACAAGAGCCAATCATCTCTAGGGCAAACAGCAAGGATGAAAAAGATGTTGCTCAGATATTTGTTGAAATGCTTGAAGACAATATCAAGAGGATTCATAGGGAATTTGACCCAACACACTGCTGGATCTGCAAGGGTTCACTTAATGATATGGTGAGAGACCATGGCCATTTCACAGGGAAGTATAGAGGAGCACCTCACTACATATGCAACCTTCAATTCAAGAAGGCAAAGTTTACTCCTCTTATCTCTCAACCTGGCTGGTTACGACTATCATCTTTTTGTTAACAATTTTAGTAAGACTGAAGGAAACATAAAATGCATTCCCAATAAAATGAGGAAAATTACATCAGCTTCAGCAAAGATGTCATTGTTGACTCTTTCATCAACAAAGGTAAAGAAGTTGACATCAAGAATGAGTTTCACTTTAATTAAAGCTTCGAGTTCATGGCTTCTTTTCTCAAAAGGAACTGAAAAGGTCTTCATGGACAAAATCAAGTTGGTCTCAAGAAAGGGTGTGTACCCTTATGACTACACGGATAGTATCACTATGTAACAGAACTACTTCCAAAAGATAAGTTTTACTCAAAGCTGAATGACTGTGATATATCTAATGAAGATTATGAGCACACACAAAATCTCTGGAATTAGTTCAAAATGAAGTGGATAGGTGATTATCATGACCATTATCTCAAATGGAGGTTCTCCTGCTTGTAGATGTGTTTGAAGAGTTCAGAAATGTCTGTCTTGCAAATTATATGCCTGCATGGTATTACACTGCTCCTGGATTGGCTTAGGATGCTGTACTGAAGGTGACAAATGTTGAGCTTGAGCTATTGAGAGATCCAGACATGCTGCTGATTATTGAAAAAGGAATTCGTGGAGGAATTTCAACAATCTCAAATCGCTTTCCAAAGGCAAACAAAAAATATATGGATGAAGCCTATAATAAAACAAAGCCAAATAAATACACCAACTATCTTGATGCAAACAATCTCTATGGATGGGCGATGTGTAAAGCCTCTTCCTGTTAGTGGTTTCAAGTGGATGAGTGACTTTGACAACTGGAAAATTATTCCTTGCATTCTTGAGGTAGATCTTGAGTATCCAAAAGAGCTTCATGACTTGCATAATGACTATCCACTTGCTCCTGAGAGGCTTATGATCAATAAAGTCGAGAACCTGATTACTAATGATAAGGAGAAGTATGTCATTCATCACAAGAACCTCACAGAGTATTTAGACCTTGGTTTGGGGATCAAAAAGATTCATAGGGGAATAACCTTCAAAGAAGAACCTTGGCTGGAGAAATACATTAAGCATTAAATGCAAAGAATGAATTTGAGAAAGAGTTTTCTAAGTTGATGAACGTGGTCCTAAAAAAAAACTATGAAAAACATCAGGAATTGTGTGGATCTGAGATTAGTCAAAAACCACAGGAAAGCATTGAAACTTGCAGCAACATCAAAATTCAAGCAATTGACCATATTCGATGAAAATCTCATTGCAATCCATATGGAGCAAACTAAGCTGTGTTTGATAAACTGGTATGTTGTGGAATGAGTATCCTTGATATCAGTAAGACCCTGGTGGACGACTTCCACTATAACTACATCAAAGAGAAGTATAGAGATTGTTCAACAGAAGTAATTACCCTGAAGATCACCAGTCAGGGATCACAACTGGCGGCAACAAGGTCACAGGAATGATAAAAGATGAAGCTGGTGGAAATATCATTGAAGAGTTTGTTGGATTTAGTGCAAAACTCTACAACTACAAGATACTTGAGGGAAAAGAGGAAATAAGATTAAAGGAATTAAGGCTGTAATTAAGAATATAGCCCACAACAACTATGAGTGCTTGTTCAGTGGAAACATGCAAATGAGCAAAATGAATGTAATCAGAACAAATAAGCATGAGGTCTTCACTGAGACCATCAACAAGATAGCTTTGAACACTAATGATGACAAGAAATTTTAAGCAAATGAAGATCATCGCAGTATATACTCAACTTAAGCAGTTGAGAAATAAGGCCTGAAAAAAATTCAGGCCTGAACGGGAATCGAACCCATGACCTCTGCGATACCGGTGCAGCGCTCTAACCAACTGAGCTATCAAGCCAACTGGGAGCTGGTCAATTGTGAGTTCGTTATATACCCGTAGATGGAGAAGGTGTGATAAGAATACATGAAAGTCATATATTTGTACTGCGGAAAATACATTTTAAGCAAATGAAGATCATCGCAGTATATACTCAATCCAAATCTCCTTCCTAAAGAAATAGCGACTGCAAGGTCACAGAAAGTCTATAAGCTGGTCCGCAGTACAAATATATGACTTTCATGTATTCTTATCACACCTTCTCCATCTACGGGTATATAACGAACTCACAATTGACCAGCTCCCAGTTGGCTTGATAGCTCAGTTGGTTAGAGCGCTGCACCGGTATCGCAGAGGTCATGGGTTCGATTCCCGTTCAGGCCTGAATTTTTTTCAGGCCTTATTTCTCAACTGCTTAAGTTGAGTATATACTGCGATGATCTTCATTTGCTTAAAATGTATTTTCCGCAGTACAAATATATGACTTTCATGTATTCTTATCACACCTTCTCCATCTACGGGTATATAACGAACTCACAATTGACCAGCTCCCAGTTGGCTTGATAGCTCAGTTGGTTAGAGCGCTGCACCGGTATCGCAGAGGTCATGGGTTCGATTCCCATTCAGGCCTGAATTTTTTTCAGGCCTTATTTCTCAACTGCTTAAGTTGAGTATATACTGCGATGATCTTCATTTGCTTAAAATGTATTTTCCGCAGTACAAATATATGACTTTCATGTATTCTTATCACACCTTCTCCATCTACGGGTATATAACGAACTCACAATTGACCAGCTCCCAGTTGGCTTGATAGCTCAGTTGGTTAGAGCGCTGCACCGGTATCGCAGAGGTCATGGGTTCGATTCCCGTTCAGGCCTGAATTTTTTTCAGGCCTTATTTCTCAACTGCTTAAGTTGAGTATATACTGCGATGATCTTCATTTGCTTAAAATGTATTTTCCGCAGTACAAATATATGACTTTCATGTATTCTTATCACGATGACAAGAAAATAATAAGAGAGATAAGATACATATACTTATCTTGACTCCACTTCAGAACCAGATTGTTGACTGGCTCAAGATTATCAGTTATGTGTAGGTATACAACAGAAGAGTGAGAGAAGAAAAGGAAAAAGGTGGTTCGAAGCAATCCAAAGGAGTATAACCAGAACCAGAATCAAAACGAGAACCATCATCATCATTCTCACTCTCTCAAATTCTTTCAGCAGCAATCTGAAAGTTCTCTTTCATGATCACTGCATCAATTGCAACAAAAAGATATCTTAAAGAACAAAAGATTTTACCATCTTAAAAACGTTCAGCAAATTTACAATGACTGCATTTAAGTTAGCAGCAGTCTACCCAATCATTGAGACTGCTCGAATATTCTAGATTAACAAGACAGAAGAAATTCAACAAGAGTTTCATGATGAATACTTGTTATTGATTTTCAAAAATAATGTTGAAGATGAATAAAATGGCAAGCAAAGCAATAATAACTGGAGTGATCATTAATGCAACTGCATTTGTTGGTGGAAGCTATCTTGCAAAGTATTTGAGTGGAGACCAGAATAGGGTTGAAGAGAAGAAGAGACAAGATCTTGCAGTGGAGAACTACCAGGCAGCCTATGAAAAGCATCAAGAAATTGAACAAAACTCCTTGATTGGATTGCAACTAATGACAGAGTCAAGGAGCAGGTGAAACAGAATTTGTTGGACACAAATTATGCTTTTAAGTTGTACAACAAGGTGCATAATCAAGAGCTTGATCTGGGGAAACCACAACTTTCCAACATCTACAAGCTGAGTTGTAGGCAAAAGTAAGATGAAATGATCTACATTGTTGCTGGTGCCTCGACTTAAGGATTAGCTGCCAGTCGTTTCTTGTGAACTATAACAAGTAGTTGGCATTGGCTAAAGAACCTGGTGTCTGAGGATGATGCAAAGCAGCTTTAGCTGATGAAGAAAGCCATCTGGCAGATTTATTTACCTGCCCCAAAGCATATTTCAAGACCAACATTTGATGTGCAATCCAAATCTCCTTCCTAAAGAAATAGCGACTGCAAGGTCACAGAAAGTCTATAAGTATGCATTGACAGTTGTTGATGTTGCAAGCAGATTCAAGGCTGTTGAACCTCTCACCTCAAAAGATTCTTCTGAGGTCTCAAGAGCTTTTCACACAATCTAGAGGCGAGGACCATTGACATGGCCAAAAGTTCTTCAGGTTGATTCTGAGCATGAATTCATATTCATGTGATGTGACAAGAGAGATGGCAAAGTATGATTTGAGGATAAGAAGAGGAAATGTGAATGTTCACAGAGATAAGGAAATTGTGGAGAAATTCAACCAAACTTTGGGTGAGCATCTCTTCACTTTCCAATACAGTCCAGGAGATGGAGTTCAAATCTTCAGGGGGACTGGCAGAATAGGCGAAGCGGCTTCCAGAAGTTGTTTTAGCTTTGAATAGTGAAGTGATCAGGTTGACTGGAAAGAAACTTGTTGATGGAATCAAAGACAAGTTGGTTGAGGCAAAGAGTTCAATGACTTATTCAAGACCAGTTGGCCTGAAGGAAAAGAGACTTGACTCATCAAAAAATGTAAGTTATCTCAATGCCCTTGGTGAGCTGGAAGGTGGTCAAAGAAGAGCAACAGATCCTGTGTGGTCTCTGAAAGTCTATGGTATGGAGAGATTACTCATGAACAAGAATGAGCCTGTTCTCTACTATCTGAAAGATGGACCAAAGCTTGGTTTCATCAGAGAAGAACTTCAGATTGTTCCTCCTAGAACTGAGCTGCCTCCTGAAGGAACTAAATTTGAAAATACTGTTAGAAAAGAGTTTCTCAATAGACCCAAGAAATCCCTGTGAATGGATTCAAGAAACTGATGAAGATATGAATAGTAAAAAGATTGTCAATCATGCCAATCCAACCGATAACGAAGATGCAGCAAACAAGATGTTGATGAAACACAACAATCAATTTATTCACCTTTCCATCAAAATATGCCCTTAGAAATCTCTTTATTGAGACATTGATAAGAGAAAAATCAATGTGCTGGTATCAAAGACCACAAATCAAGCAGTGAAATATTTTATTAAAATAAATTTTGCATCACTGCTTTCAATTAATCATGTTGGAACAACCATGCAACTAAAAAAATAAAATTCATGCAGACAAAAATATCAACTTCAATAAACAATGGAAGACACCTTTCCTTTTTTAATGAAAATAGGCATTTTGATCTTCCTCCATATCAATAATCTCAAAATCTTCAACATCTTCATTTTTAAGACACAAGAGAAGTTCAAATGGAACAACAATATACACAAGAAATTGCTTGATTGGAAATGGATTCATCCAAAACTTTTTTCCTTTCTCTTGAAAAAGATAGAGAAGTTGTCATTGGTGGAACAATACCAAAATCAGGAGCAGATGTATCATTCACTGTTGTTAGAGCCAGATTGCAAATTTGCATCTATAGATAAAAGCAAACCCAACAGAAGAAGGAAAGAGGAAAATTGTTCGCTGTCACTGGAATATTAATTGTAATGGAGATGCTGTAAAGAATCCTTCTTCTTTCTAGTGTTATGGGAAAAAGCTTCTCAACTTTACTGCAAAAGGAATTTGTTGTAATATTTATGTGTGGGGGAATTTTTCAAAAAAGAGATGATTTTCCTGAAGGTTTAAACTCAGACTGTCATACTTTCCTCATTTACATAGACACTCTGAGAGACAGAAGAACAAATCAAGGCACACCACGACTTCTTAATCAGATAAAATGTTGATGCCAATCAATATTGTATCTTCAATCTGAAGAAAACATATAAGAGGCCACATGCATGAAATCTTCACACAAACAATGAAAATATTTACACCCTCTTCAGAACTCATGAGTGAGACATTGCGAAGGTGTGAAATTACTCACCCACAAAAAACTTAAAATCAAGGTTGATTTCAAAATGTGCAAAAAATTGTTTTTTAGAAATTGACCTTGATTTCAAGGTTAAATTCATGAGTTGCCTTTGAAATCAAGGTTGATTTAGAAATGTGTAAAACCTGTTTTTTTTTTAATCAAGGTTGATTTCAAGTCAACCTTGATTTCAGGTCAAATTCATGATTTGCCCTTAAAATCAAGGTAATTTCAAAGTGTCAGAGCCAGCTTTTACTAACTACTCACAGTGATTTATGAATATCTTGGACATGTTGAGTTGTTACATGATTGTCACAATTCTGATCACGAAGTTGATAACTATAGTACACCAATACAAGCTTCAGTTTAATTGAGCTTGTAGTATCAATCCAAGAATGAAAATTCACTGACTGTGTAATGATTACACTAGCTTTGCAATCAGTTAATGTGCATGCTGCACACAAGGTTACAGCCTGGTGTGCTGTGTCTGCTTGCGTGTTAGCTTTTGTGTTTGAAGGTTTACATGCTTTGCATGTATGCCTACTCATGCTTCATTGTTCAATGGCACATGTTTCATTGTTTGTAGGGTGTTACATTACACAAAAGCATATTAAGTTTATTAACGCATGCTCTAGTGTGCTCAGTAAGTGTGATATACTCAGTTTCTTTTGTCTTCAAGTGAAAGTGTATTGTGAGAGTGCTATCCCCTTTGTCCCTAATATCATATGGAAGGTCACATATTTACATTATAAATCCTCAATACCAGATCTCATAACTTGAGAACAAATTGACAAAGGTTTTTTTTTTGAAGCTGTCGATCCTCAGTAAAGTTTTTTGATTTTAAGATCCTTGGGAAACTTAAGTGTGCTACCTTTAGATTTTAGAGTAGTCCTTTTCTGCATGAAACCCCATGGTTTTCTGAAAGTTTTCCTGGGAAAACAGGAATTGGGAAGGCAAAACAGGTATATAGGCCTATGACCCCTGGCCTTCAAAAAGTTATGGGCCATTTCTGAATAGAATGGGCCATTGCAGTGATGGGGTGGGCTGCAAGAAGAGACATATGGGTATTTTTTTACGGAGGTCACTTTTGATAATGTTTATTAGTTCCACAGTACAGTACAGGTCAGAGGTACACACACATGTAAGTTTTTTAAACACAAAAAATGCACGCGAAAGAGGCTCATTAGTATGTATGTAGCAGTCTTTTGTTTCACCCTTTGTAACTTTAAATGTGTGTTAGATTTATGATATTTCACAATGCAGGCAAGCCATTTCAAAGATGAACTATTGCCAAACACTTTGGTACAAGCCATGTAAAGTCTGTTACAGTATAACCTGACCAACAGAAAAACACTACAATCCTGCAAACTCAACTACTTTAGTACACAATGGGTGATATTCTTAATAAGGAGCAACTCCTAAAGGCAGTACAGTACTTGTGCTCAATAAACTTACTTAAGCCCACTACAGTCTATGTCTACAAAGTGTTCTGGAATACTCCAGAAGCTTGCAAAAGAACTATTTTAGCAGTATTACATAATATCTGCAAGACTTCATGAAATGTTCAAGAAAGTTCTGTGGTATGCATGTCAGCATGACTAAGCAATCTGGATATTTCTAGAAGCTTATATTTACAACAATAATAACTCAAAACACCCTCTCCCCTCAAGAAAAGAAAGTTTGCAAACTTTCTTGCAAAAATTTATACTCTAGAGAGGCAGTCTGGAATAACAATGCCATTTCCTTTTGTGTGTCTGATGTCCAAAACACACTCTTGTAATGTTAAACTCCACCTCACTAATCGCTGATTTTTGGCCTTCCACTTATGAATAATGACAAAGGGGTTATGATCACTATAAACAACAACAGGCAAACTTGGAAGACTAACATAAACTTCAAAATGTTGTATTGCCAATACTCATGCCAAACATTCTCTTTCAATGGTGGAGTAGTTCTTTCACTTTTGTTGAACTTCTTAGAAAAACAACAAACTGGATGTTCCACACCTTCATTATCCTCATGTAACAACACGGCACCTGCAGTGACATCACTTGCATCAACAGCCACCTTGAACATGGAGCTGAAATCAGGTGTTGTCAATACCAAGGCACTCTGTAACATGGCTCTCAATTCCTCAAATGCCTTTAGCAAATGCAAAAAGTTAGCTATCGCTTTAACCCTGGCACAAACTGGTTTTATTTGACCTTGTCCTACAACATGCCCCAAATAAGTGGCTTGCACTTAACCAAACTCACTTTTGGAAAGATTTATGGTCAGCTTAGCTCCACTCAATCTCTTAAGGAACTCACAAGTAGGTAGTTCTTAAGTGTTTTTCCTAAGTGTCACTGAAGATAATCACATCATCAATATATACTTTACAATCCTCAAGATCTGTGATGACTTTTTTGATAAGGTGCTGGAAAGTAGCTGGTGAATTTTTCATACCAAAGGGCATGACTCTGTCTTGGTACAATCCTTCTGGTTTTACAAAGTCTGATTCCTCTGATTAGAACACTTGTACCAGTGGATGACTTCTCAGAAAACACCAAAGTGTCACTCAATAGTAAAGACTGCAAGGCTCCAGTGTCACTCAAAATCTTGATTGGTATGGAGTTGGACATATAACTTGACAATGACACTCAACTGTTGTGAATCAAGGGCTAAAAAATATCCATGACGGATTTGGACAGGCCACTGACTTCACTCATAGGACTTGCCTGAGTCTTCTTTCTTGGAACTCAGGAAGGTGTATCTTTACTTACAGCAGATAAAGACAATGGCCTAGCAACAAAGCCATTAGGCTTAGGCTCCACGCTACTTTGTTTTTGCACCACTGTCCACTTTTCTGGGCAGCTAGAAATCCGGTGACCTTTCCTGCAATGGTAACATGTTGGTGGCTTAATGAGTTTACCTGGATCAATCTTGTTCTGTCCTTACCATGAGGAGCTGAAGCAATTTACATAGTTGTTAATGGGATTCTGTTTGGATCTCCTCCATCACTATCTTGACTTCTCCGGTTTGGAGGAGGCAGAACTCTACCTAGTGGAGTGTGAAACTGACAGGCTTTTTCCATGAAATTCACTTTGTATCTCAATGAAAAATCTTCTGCAAATTGTGCAGTGTCTTCCACATTTCTGCTTTTTGCTCATCAATGAATGTTTGGACACCACTGTGAATGCGCCTCTTACTTGCAACTTGTTCTACACTTAACTGTGTAGAAATTTCCCTTCCTTTACCAAATAGTACACTTTGTAATAACATTACACAGTAAACCTTGGACCACTTATGGTTGCTAGCTATTTTCTCAAAGTGCAAAAAATACTTGTCAAAATCTGCTTCCTGAAATGGAGGTACAAACTTTATATACTTTGCAACATCAAATTTCTCACTGGACTTTTTCACTGGTCGGGTCTAACCCTAATTTCATATGTACCTCTAACTTTTTCATCTCTGGTTCATGCTGCAATGCCAGTCTCTCTCTCTCTCCATCCTTTTTTCCATCCTTTCTTGTTGTTCCTTTTCCTCTCTCTCCAGCCTCAAACTTTTTTCAGTTCTTACTCCAGTTGCAGCTTCTTCATTTCTATGTTGTATGGCCCATATGTTTCTGACAATGTTTCCAACATTGTTTTTTTGAAAGCCTCAATATTTACTAAATGTTTCACTACAATATGCTGTATCTGATGTTTTCTCATTGCTTTCTTACCCTCTAGCTCTAGAGGGTAAGAACACATCTTTGGTAGGCTTTGACATAAAAACCACTGGATCAAACTGTGACATCTTGCTATACTCTATTAAAACTTTTACAAATAGTAACTTCTCCTCAAAATAATCTACAAAAAAACTCCATGACAAAATTTGCTCCCTGACAGGCCCCCAATTTCTGTTATGGTATAATCTAACCCACAGAGAAACACTACAATCCTACAAACTCAACTTCTGTTATTTATTAAACAACTAGTGATATTCTTAATAACAAAAAACTCCTATTGGCAGTACAGTACTTATGCTCAATAAACTTCCTTAAGCTCAGTACAGTCTATATCTTAGCTCACCACTGAGCTGAACTCACAGTTTCCTCCAACATTTCTTGAAATTAGAAATCTTCCACCATAGCTCTCTCTAACAGTATAGTTTTCCAAACAGTCGGTCACTCATGAAAACAACAACTACTACTACATCACTGAGTCCATATTTACATTTACAAAGTGTTCTGGAATATTCCAGAAGCTTGCAAAAGAACTATTTTAGTAGTATTATGGAATATCTGATGAGATGTTCGAGAAGTTCTATGGTACAAATGTTAGCATGATGTAATAGCCTGGAGATTTCCAGAAGCTTATACTTTCAACAAAAATTACTCATAACAGTCACCACATCTGAATCCCACCTTTGTTATAATTCTAACACACTATTCAAAGTTAAACGAAGAGGAAAACAAGACTGTTTCATACATACTAATGAGCTCCTATCGCTTGCCTTTTTTAATGTACATATGAAAAAATTGCATGCCTATGCACGTCTTTTTTTTAACACCCTTTTTGCATGAATTAAGGGCCAAGTACCTCTGAGCTGTACTGTAGGTTCACATAGCGACAAAGCCTGAATATTGATCAGGCTTTGCTTTTACTACTGCTTAAGTGGTGTTCACTACTGTGATAATCATTCTCATATTCATTTGGTAAATTTAATTTGTTTTTCTCTTGAGGACTCACAATTATCAGATGCATACTTAAATAAATCAAACAAATTAATAGTTTAATTGAATAAACTTACTTACAAGTCTCTTGTGAACAGTAAGAATCTACTAACACAATGCTTGGGCCAGGAGACTTGTGTGATATGTCATCTGTACTCAAACCAAGATAATACAACATACTTACAGGACTAAATTATTTGGAAATATTCACAATTTAGGCCTGATACCTTTCTTTGATTCTCTAAACTACTTGGAGGCTCAGTGTTACCTAAATTTCCTCACACATTGTCAAAAACTGCCTAATGGGAAGTGCCAGCAAATCAAAATATTTTCCTCATAAAATAAGTCCTATCAAAACAAAATCACAAGCATGAAAAGTCACTTGGGTGCACTTCCACCTTTAATGACACAAGTTTGGAGACTAAAACTTATCTTTTGCTTCAAAAAGTCCACATAGATAGGGTTTCTTAACATTATTTACCTTCTCACAGAAACTCTTGTGCTGTCAAACCAATATTGCTATTTCCTTTCTTAACTGCCTCCTCGCTCACCTCTTTTTGCTTTTCAGAGATCTGTGGCAGCAGACAGTATGGAACCAGGTGACTTTCTTGTTTTGAACTTTAGCTTACATCTCCTACAGTTGCTGCAAAATTATTGGTCATTACTTGACTAGGAAAAAAGACAACCTTTGTTAAATATTTGCGAGTTCACCTTAGTAAAGTGGATTCCAATTTGTTCCCTACAGGTCTTATAGGTTTCCACACATCGCTAAAATCGCTGGCGGATCCACTCGATTGCAGATACTCTTCAAGCGATAGCCCCGCCCCAGAACGAGTTAACGAGCCGTTTGGATCGATTTCATCCTTTTCAAGATTCTCAATGGTGCGGAAGGTCAGAGATACAGCGACGAAAGAGTACTTTAGTCATCTAGCGAGAATCGGCGGGAAGGTTCTTCCACTAAGCAACCAGGCCTTAGCCTACGATGTGACTTTATATTAAAATGTATTTTTGGTAAAGTTTCCGCACAGCCCCATACTATTGTAAAACAAATCTGTTTTCCCAATGGAAATGTGTTGTTTTTGTCATTGTTTTCTTTATTCAAGAACTGAATGCATAATGTAGTATGGGGCTGTGCAGAAATTTTACCGTATTTTTTTTTGTTACATCAACTGAAGAAATTCTCACGCGCTCATTGGTCGCGAACTATAATCAAGAAGGTAATTTAGTGTTAACAACTGGGTTGAAAGCGTAAATTAGCCACCGTAAAGGATACAAAAGCTGACGTTTCGAGCGTTAGCCCTTCGTCAGAGCGATTAAGAAGGGAAGGGCTAACGCTCGAAACGTCAGCTTTTTTACCCTTTACGGTGGCTAATTTACGTTTTCAACCCAGTTGTTAACACTAAATTACCTGCTATACTCTCCCACCGACGCAGCACCACAGTTTCTTTAGAAACTTACCCCTTTATTCATCTATAATCAAGGTTTTTTTTAACAATGTCTGTAGGAATTCACGCGCGCTCAGATGTCGAGAACCATCGTCACTAAGGTTCTTTTAAATAACTGTAGAAATTCTCACTCAGATTTTTGATTAAGAATGTCGTAAAATTCTCGCGTGGCTATCGACGATAAAAATGGCGAATAACAATCCTCCCCTCTTTACGGAAAGGGACTTAGCGTCCCTCTTTTGAGTTAAGCGCCACGAATACCGAAGTGACCCACGACGCGAGTTTCGTTCTTATGAACGTACTTCGCAACCAAATCTAATGAAACTTTCGTCAGGAGAAAGCTTACATCTCGTATCTTAATATTTTCTAATTTCGTTGATACAAAATTAAAAGTGCACACAAACACAATGAAATCTAGAAAAAGAGCCTTTCACGATGATTGTCAATGAATCATTTATCTCTGGTAGCGAGTTAACCATCAGTGGTGATGGCGAGTTTTGTTGCGGTGGCGAGTTGACTGTAAACCTGAGTAGCGCACCAAACTATGAACCACAGCAACCCTGACCAAAGCTCGTTATCACACCTCTCTAGCTGGACTTCAGCATTAGTGATACTGCACAAAACCCATTTTGTTGTGTTTCGGAATGTTTATCACGTGTGTTTTGTGTGGTATATAAGCAAGGAATTTATGCATGAATGATATGTTAGTGGTTTTCGCTGTAGGAAGTCCTGTGGGATTCGTTTAGCTAGTTCAGAGATTGTAAGTTATGGCATCTCTTACATTTGCTTTTCTCTTTTTGCGTGCGAACTTTGATGCAAACTCTAGGAGTATTTACATTCTCAGACATATTGTAACCAATATATGCTCGGCCCGAACGCGAGCATCAATTAACGAGAAGCTTGTCTCTGGAACTGTGTTCTGTTGCTGGAGATTTATTACAAAACATTTTATACTCGCTTCGGTGTGATTGGAGTATAATGAACAAGTTCATCAATCCAGTGTATACCCTAATTTTTGCCAAACATTTTGGGTCCTGAAACTGTCACATCAGGGCTACACTGTAATGTGTTCAAACTATTCACCAAGGGCCTCACTGCAGATTAGGTGGATTACACCATTGAAAAAAGGTGACATCAATCAACCATATCACCAGCTTTGAAGGAAAATTGTGTAAAAATTATCTCGGTAGTCATAGCCGATACTACCGTACAATACGTTTTAAAAATCTTAGGCTGGACCACTGTCTAAGTACCACTAAATTCCATGCCTCGGGTTCATGCACGTACTTAAAAGGCATGCATGGGGGGTATTAGTAGCCTTCGCATAGCTGTAACCTACCTTGGGTACAGTTACCTGTACACTAACGTTTGGGGTGGTGTAAAAATACATGTAGACCAGGACATTAGTACTGCAAAACTAAAAGAATGATAAAACGATAGCCAATCACCTATCAAACATTATCTCAAAAGACAAACATTCAGAGGATTTAATTTAGTGTAGAAGAGGAGGAGGAGGAGGAGGAGGAGTAAGATTATTAAATTTCACCCAGTGGCTCTTTCGATTTAATTTACAACAATTGGAAATCGAATAAAACTACCTATAAAAGTTACAATAATATCATGATAAAGAAACAAATACAAATAAATAACTAACATATTCTTAAAATTCTATACCTAAAAAAGATTCCTACGGACTGTCATATATTTCGTGCTTTACTGCACGCTTGAAAACTGAGAGTGTTGCGCTATTTTTCGTTTCTTCACTTATAAGAGAATTCCAGGCAGTGATTGCTCTATAACTAAAAGACCTCTGTGCTGTGGCTGTCCTACAAATGGGTACAACTAAGTTGTCTCTAGATCTAGTATTGTAGCTGTGGATAGCTGATCTTTTGTTGACGTAACACTCTAAATATGGTGGTGCAAGGCCATTGACTATTTTGTATAGCATCGTAACATCAGGCACTAATAACTGGTTCTTAATAGAAGGTCAACACAGTGCCCGCAGCACTGGTGAGATGTGATCAAACTACTTGCTGTTTGTCAACACACGGGCAGCAAAGTTTTGTACAAGTTGCAACTTGTTTATGTTGTGCGCAAACGTTCCAGACCAAACTGTCGAGCAATAAAAGAGTTTACAAAAAACTATACAATTCAGAATGATGGTAAGTACTGATTTGGAAAACAAGTGCCTAGCTCTGCTTATCTGCCATAGGGTAGAAATAAGAGACGAGGTCAGGGTGTTAACGTGTTCATTAAAAGTAAGGTTCGAGTCCAATACTATACCCAGGTCTTTGACTGAGGACACAGGAATTAAGTGTTGCCCAAGAAAGGGGACTCTGATATCAGGAACCCCACTTAAAAGCTATTTCGTTCCAAAAAGAACAAGTTTAGTTTTGTCTGGATTAATAAGCAACTTATTCGTACATCACCAGGAGGCAATAAGTCGGAGATCTTCCGAGACTTTTGCAAGGCAGGAGTCAATATTATTCGATGAACACGAAATATAAACCTTTGTGTCATCAACATATGACTCTACGCTTGAAAACTTAACAACGGACGGTAGGTCGTTCATGCAAAGGCTGAACATAAGAGGCCCTAGAATGGACCCCTGTGGTACGCCATGTGTGACAGTTAACTCACTAGAGCGAGATGTACCGACTCGTGTTCACTGCATTCGGTTTGTAAGATAGCTCTCAAACCACTTTGACGCTTCATTTGACGCACCGAGCCCTTTCAGCTTGGTGAGGAGAGTTCTATGACATATGCTGTCAAAAGCTTTGCTCAAGTCGATTAGGACCATAGCCGTGATCTCCTTTTATCCATCGCTTTATATATGTGACCGGTGACAAGCAAACTCAGTGTTTCAGTAGAATGGTGTTTACGGTTTCCGCTTTGATGACAGGTGAGGTTGCCTTGTTGAGTCAAATAATCAGTGAACTGATTCAGGGCGATCTTTTCGGTCACTCTAGAAAGTACAAGCAATAATGAAATAGGGCGATTGTTACTAGGAATCTCGTGATCACCATCTTTAAGATGTGGCACTACTTCCGACTTCTTCCAGGCCTTAGGGAAAACAGAGTAGCTAAAAGAAGAGTTTATCAATGCAGTTAGAGTTGGTAATATATACGGTAAACAGTCCTTTATCACAAACACTGGAATTCTTTCATAGCCTGGAGCTTTAGTAGAAGGCATAGCCATATCACTTTTCGCACATCTTCACTGGTTATTGCTTTGTAGTCAAACAGTTCATCACAATGAGTTGAACCGAGATAAACAGGAGTAGTTGGTTGGCCGTGAAGGCGAGCGAGCTCCGCAGAGTCATCGGCGGCCTTCTGTCCCACAGATATAAAGAAGCGATTGAATTCATCAGCGAGTGCATCTGTGTCCTTGCTAAAGCGTGGGCGGCCTGATTTATTTGGGAGGGCACTGCGAATAGTTTTCCACATTGCCCCACTGTTGTTCTTATTTTCACAGATTTGATGATTTTAGTGCTCTCGTTCCGCCTTCCTTAAAACAAATTTAACTCTATTTCGCAGCTCCTTAAAAGCCTCCCAATCTTCCCTCGTCCCAGTCCTTCTCGCTCTTTTGTGAAGGTGGTCTCTCGCCTTCATCAAATCCCTTATGTCCTCCGTGATGAATGGGTTTGGTTTATGTCATATTTTCACAGTTTTAACCGGAGCATGGTCGTCCAGACACGTTAACAGCAAGTCATTAAATGCATCGAGTCTGTTATCAACGGGTTCGTCTATCAGGTTCATAGTATCCCATGGGATGTGCGCGATGTCATTTGCAAACTGATCGGCTTTATAATTCCGAAAACTACGTGTGACGATGTAGGTTGGGGCTTGCTTGGGTGATCTTAAGTTAATAACAGCATGAACCAGAAAATGATCACTTATAGTTATTTCAAGAACACCGCTCGACTTGACAAGGACAGGGTCAGAGACCAAGATGACATCCAATAAGGAGCGTGAGTTCTCAGTCACGCGAGTTGGCTTGTCTGTAAGCTGTGTCGCATTTACAGTTGCACAAAACGACAGCAATGCTTCTCCCCTCGGATTGTTTGAAAGAAGGTCACAGTTTAAGTCGCCTGTTAGCACATTGTCCTTGTTGCGTGATAACGCTTCGATGTACTTTGGGAGCAGTTCATTCTCTAGGTATGCAGTTCCAATTTCCGGGGGTCTGTAAACAATACTAACCAGCAAGGAACGAATCTTCTTATTTTGAACTTGAATCCACAACTGGTGTAGGCCGGATTCGGATATTTCCGTGAGATTCTTCAGGACTTTTACCTTCAGAGTAGATGTTACGTTAGCACATACACAGGCACCTGCTTTTCCAAGGCGATCAAGTCTAAAGACCTTGTATCCCGGGATTTCGACAACACTGTTGGTCACGGAAGAGTTAAACCAGGTCTCCGAGATGGTTAAAATATCAAAATCACGTTCCAAGGCTAACTCCTTTGTTTCAGTGAAGTGTTGTCTACATTTGAGAAACTCTGCGCTAAGATGGGCTATCTCCAAGAGCTTGTTTTGGTTTTTATGCATCGTTGATTGTGTATTCTTTGTCAATTGTATTCTATTACAATTTGCGCTCACGTGTTCAACTGAGTCAGGGATGCGACGAGTCTGTCGATTCCCATGAATAACAGCAATCCTACTGCTAGTGGTATCTGGACCTGGTAATGGGTGGATGTCGCCACTTAGTGAAATACACAGTTTCATAAAGTTAAAACCAGCACAAGAGTTAGGATAATATGAAATTCTTTGTTTAAAATATTTTCGCCGCGGATCAGTGAACCGGCACGTTGAGCGACCGCACCGCCAAAGAGAAACAAAAGGCTCAGGAGTGGTATTTTGAACCCTTACAAAGAACCCTTACAAATCTACAAAGAATGGCCGTTCACAAGGCAGATTTCCACGGGCGAAGCTAATCCATAACTCATCTGAATTGCAAAAACCTCCAAAAGCATGTCTGGTAAGCGAAGAGTAGATCGAAATAACAATTCTTTCTTGAATATACTGCGCAAAGCCTCTAGAAAACTCCAGTCCACGACGTCCTACGATGTTCCCATAGGTGTTAAGCTCAGTCTGTTTGCATAACGTAGAGCTTGAGATGAGAAAATAGATCAAAAGTGGAGAGCACAAAAGGCCGTGTATAGCATTCATTATGCTAATCCCACTCCCCCCTTAAATTGATTTCCGTTCTTTAGTGAGGCACCCTGTTTGATCAGTGAGCCGAGTTATACAAACTCTCTGCTATTCTTCTCATATTCAGAAGTCATTATGAACTTGAATTTCGGTAAATTCCCGGCTCTTCCCGCATACTCCATTTATCCTTTTGTTGATCTCCGTTAGATTGACGCTCAACACCTCAAGAGAGGATGACAGTCTTAGATAAAGGAAACATGGCATATTTCTTGTTATAATTTAATTTCATTGTGATACTATAACATTTGAGAAAGCATATTAAGAACATATTATAACGAAAGATTGCTGAGGGAATTCTTGCTTTCCGTTCCAATAAAAAGTTCTACAAATGATTGAAAAATTAATACAGTTCTAAACCAAATCTGAAAAGTCTGCGTAATATTAAGTGGAAGAAATAAACAATAGAACAATTTGAGTCACTGAAAATATTTTACAAATAAGATTCCTGAAGCGCTATCTGCGCCTACTACGGTATCGACTGCTACTTCCACGATCAGACTGTGTTCTTCTGAGGAATTCATCACAGGCTGCTGCATATTGATCAACCTTACAAAAGGAAAACCACAATATTATTGATAAATATCATGTCACCTGTTATGGAAGAATAATAGCCTTCTACACAGAAGTGTGTCCTACTATGCAGGAAAGGGACATTGAATAATGATATCATAAGATGGCAAAAAAATGTTTGCTCGTCTTGTATGTTGAGGAATAGTCGGTGTTAGGTGGCCGTCAAACATCTTGAATAGAAGTTCCACAGATATTGCCTCCAGAAAACAAAAACAAAAACAAAAGAAAAAAAACCAGCATTGCTACCAGCCTAAAAGCTTTGAAAAACAGAAACGCTTTTATAAATTTTCTGCAATTAACCGTTTCCAAAACTGTACGTTTTAATCATCACTAGAGAAAGATCAGCCTCACTGAAGTAACCACAGCAGAATTTTACAGGCAGTAGATGGTAAAGGAAATGTAACAAAGGACAGCTATTGTTACACTCTCTTAGTCATCTCGACGACGTATATGACTTCACCTCCTGTTGGAGGCAGTAGCCACAACATTCCATTTGATGCCAATTCTCTGTTTTATACAGGTGCCATTTCAGGAAAAGTACAACAACAACAGCAACTCGCACAAATCAGCTCCCACATTTGGGTGTATCTCTCACCAATCAGATCGTCTTATTAGGGTATGTATCTCTCACCAATCAGATCGTTACATTATGGTATGTAACTCGCACCAATCAGATCGCCGTTCTAAGGCAAATATCTGTATTAAGGTATTCATCTTTCAATGCTCTTTCTCTTTAAAAAATGAAAACATCCGTTTCACATTGTACCATTTAGACCCTACTCGCCCAAAAAAATAATTCTCGCACGCTTAGCATGCCTATGTTTGACGTTTGTTGTCATTTAGTCTCAGTTGCAGTTTGAAAGCAGAATTCCTTTCAACAGGATGTCTAAGTAAAGCAGCCCTGTTTCCAGCACAGAGTAGAAGAGCATGCAAATACTTACTGGTCGGTGGTAACCTCCACTTCGTGAACTGCTATGACTTATGTGCAGTGGTGGGTAATACGATGGCACGTCTACTGTTCGAGTCGAGAAATGTGACTAAAAAAGGTAGACAGTAACACGGTATGTCGTCACAGGAATTTGTCACAGGCACACTTATTGCATAACAGAATTAAAGCCTTTAAAACGGTTGTTTTTGTCAATCCCCCTTACGTGCCTAACAGCAGGCTAAATGTGAAAGGCGTTGAAAACTCTCATTTCCCACGTTGGTTGATTCTTAGAGAGAAGAACCTTCCTAACTTAGTGACATGTTGCTTGTTTCATCACATTATGTAAACAGCGGTTACGTCTACTGTTTGATATACTTTAGCTAAGAAGTAATGAGACTGTTGATTTGCCAAACTCAAGATTTGCCCAATTATCTCCATTTAATCCTTTCTATCTGGTTGAGCTTTTAGTTACCCGGACATTTCCTACGAAAAAGTAAAATAAATCCCAGTTTTTTTTGTAATCAGTAGTGATCTTCCCCAGTTACAACAAGCATTTCTGTTACCCAAACACACAGGTTCAACCTCAATTTTAGCTTGTCTGTAAATAAGTTCAAAAACAGCCAATATCTTCGTCCTTACTCGTAGTGGAGGTAAAGAAGAAGAGTGTCTTGACCGCTGATACTCCCGCATGTAGTCTGAATAGGACTGAAAAATGACGCATTCATAAGTTATAACAGAACAAGATACAAAAAAAGTGGGAGATAGAGCTAGTTTAAGGACCTTTCAGGGCCTTCTTGATGTGAATAGTACTGTAATAAGACAACTGGTTGCTCTGTATTTAAGCAAACAAACAAGAATGCCGATAATCTGTGGCTCCTTTGCTGGAAAAAGTTCACAACTATGGCATTAATATAGCAATTTATCCACACTAATATATTCTAACGCACTTCACAACCCTTCGCGGGGGACTTTGGCCATACTGCATTGCGCAATTTACAGTTTTTTGAGAGGAAATTTTGCAGGTACCTCCAATTTTGGACACAAGTCCAGATCACAATACCGGTTCTTTTACGTCCCCTGCCAACCACTAAAGAGAAAACGTAAGAGGCAGGACCTACAGGTACTTGCCCTCATCCTCGTCTCGCCATTTGCAGATGTTGTTGCAAAGGAAGCATATTTTCCTCAGTTATTTTTACCCTGAGTTTGGTTCAGTGTGGGACTTTAACCCTTGACCTCACACACGGCAGTCTGGCGTTGTACAATGTGGGCTTAACAGTCCACTTATAACCCCATCTGCCCACTCCCATCTCCCACTCCCAGTGACTACTCTAGTCTTTTGTTTCCTTCACTGCTTTGTATTCCTCCTAAATTTTACAAATTACTTACTCCGTGGAGAAGAGTCTCACGCCTCACACCACCATAACGAGATCTAGACAAAAGTAAATAATAACAGATGAATAAATGCTCTGTAAGTATATAAAAAAAGTTTAGCATTATTCAGTAAATTACGTTTCCTTTCTCTTGAAAGCTTAAACAAGAAGTTGCTATTTCTCCTTACTTTCGGTGAAAACTGGCCAAATTGGACAAGAATTGAGACAATTCTCAAATAACCTGTTGTTTTATCAAGCAAAAAAAAAGTATTGCTGGAACTGCTGTGAGTACGATAGAAACTATGGTAGCCTGCTTAATTAAAACAAGAAAAAAGAAAAAAAAGAACCCTTGATTCTTCCATGGCGATTTCTCCTATAAGAAAACCTTCCAAAGTTATCATGAAAACGCTATATAAAAAAGTTACCTGTCGTCATATCGCGATGTTGGTTCATGGT
The DNA here is from genome assembly GCF_036669915.1 of Pocillopora verrucosa. Classification (NCBI taxonomy): domain Eukaryota; kingdom Metazoa; phylum Cnidaria; class Anthozoa; order Scleractinia; family Pocilloporidae; genus Pocillopora; species Pocillopora verrucosa. The sequence continues at coordinate 9,527,157 of NC_089323.1, read as the reverse complement.
GATCTCGCGCATGATGCCTTGACGCTGAAACTAGAAGGTAATCAATACCATAAAAACTTTGAAACAATACATCAAAGGCAAAATTTATTTTTGAGTTCAAGTTAAAATGTTAATTTTCAGAAATAACTAGTTTCACAAAAAGTAATATTCAACTCCTCAAAGCTGAAACACACCGTTGACCACAAGCAGCTCGGCTACTAAATGCAATCAATCAATCAATCAATCAATTTATTAATGTGCAAGTATGAGGTGAGGTTAACTTCCAAATGAAAGCCAAAGGTTCAAATGTAAAACACTTGACATTAAGTAGGAGTAACTTCCCTTGAAAACCAAGGGAACGAATTACAGAAAATATCAATCAAAAATGAATATTAAGAAGAAAAAATTAGTAAATTAAAAAAATACTTTGTTCAAACCACATTCCAAATGTAAAAAGAAGGCTTATACATTCCCATAAAAAATAGTAATCAAATCATAACAAAATATTTCAGGTTGACCAACAGTGGAAAATGAACGAAAAGGTGAGACAGCCAATTACAAAACGTAAAACCATTTGACAAGTGCTTAGGGTAAAATAACATACAGTGCTCCAAACCTAACACTAATTAGTGGTGCTATTCTGAGGGTTCCCAATCTGGCGCGTTGCAGCGAGTTGGTTATAATCATCTCATATTCAGCAAGTAGGATAATTGTTTTAGTAAACCCAGCTGTTATTTTGTTTGACAACCACTGCATGAAAAAAGCAACTTCCGTTCCAAAAATAACGATGACATGATTGACAACTTCATGAGCACACATGCCAGTGAGTGAATTTAAAACTATGCACATTTGTGAATGTTCTTCCAAGGAAAAGTGGATATACGGAAAGTTTACAGAGCTTTACACCCTCTGAATAAGCCCAACCTGAAACTTTTTCAAGCAGATCGGCCCAAATTATTGTGCTTTGAAGTTTCATAGGGGGAAGCATGCAAAGAAAGCAATCAATGGCTGCTTAGATCGATTTGAGTAAGGCCATTTTGTAGAATTTGCCATCTTGTATTTATTGTACGTACGTACATAAATACATACATACATACAAATTTATTTGAATAAGGTCATGATAAGGGCAGCATTTGCTGATGTGGACCACCTAACTACATGCTAAAATATTTAAAAAAAGAGAACCTAATAACACAATCTTAAAAGATTTTTAAAAGAACTGTCTTTATCTTAAAAGATTTTTAAAAGAAAAAATTATAATTTATAAATGTATTAAAAAGATTTCAGGCACGAATCAGTTATTTTGTTTATCATGTTGTTTTGAATTTGCCCCATTCAGATTGTTAAGCCACTCCACTCAGTCAGTAAAACAAATACCTTAAATTCAGCTTGTTGCAAATGTTACTGCAAAATGTAAACAAATCCTACCAGTATTGTGTATTTAGGAAATAAAAACTGCTCAATTTTCCGTTACATAGGTTGAAATATTTTCAAACTTAATTTATTCCCTTTTTAGGTGATAAGGGACTTGCATTTTCTTTGTTAGCTCTGTTCTCTCTTTACTTGTGTAAACAAAAAAACAGAAAATCTTTCTTTGACTTCACTAGCTAATTCATTGACCATATTTATTGGACCTAGATTTATGACCTTGAAGCTAGGTTACAAGCCTATAACCTGGTTCCATCTAGCCAATCAGAAGGTCAGAAATTCAATAACTGTGCTCCAGTTTTCACTAGTTCTCAAAAACCCTCTTGTAGCATCCCAATAGAACCTATTGGGGACTTCCTGGTAGCTAACTTTTGACTTGGCTTTGAAAGGATCAAAACTGGCTACCCACAAGTCAAAATTGGCTACCCACAACAATCAAAGTTAATTCTAAATTTCAATTCAAAACACAAAGACAACTAATGTGAAATCTCAGTAAATAGAAAATGGAATCAAAATCAAATTTCATGCTACCATTCTCTCACTGTAAACTTAGGGAGACCATGAACACAATTTAATATATATACTTGACTTTTGCTGCAGTTTTAGTCACCAAAATAGTTTCAGCCAAGCCAATTACTACAACATGAATAATGCAGGTAGGTTTCTAACAAAACCGTGGTACTGCATTGGTGGGAGAGAACGACAAGGTAATTTGGTATTACCAACTACGTTGATAACAAAACTTAGCCACTATTAAGAGTTTTGAATCTAATGTCTTGAATGTTAGCTCATTGTCAGAGGGAATTGGTACAACAGTTTCTCTTCACTTAAAGGAGAAGTATCCTTCAGAAACCAAAGCAGTTGTATCCCCACCATCAAAAAGTAAATATGAAATTATGACACTTACCAATTGTCTTAACATCTCAAAAAGTATTCAATCTCTAGAAAAATTGCTTTGAGTGGGTTACACTTTCACTTTGGATAGCACCATTTGAAATACTGCTTAGTAAAATGGCTGCCTAGGTACATTGTAATTACATCTGAGACCTTCTTTTCCCCTTCTTTTAGCAATCTGTCTGAACAGTCAGGGCTACACAAATAAGAACTCTTGACTAAAATTGTGATTTCCATGCAACAACTAAAGCAGCATGGAAAACATCTCATAGTTTAGCATATAAAACCTGGTCGGTGAATTGCTCTAAAATGGAGGTGTCTAAAGTGAAATTTTAAACACATTTGAAAACATTTGGTTTCTCTCAAAACCCAGTTAGTGGTAAAGTTTTACATAAACATTTAATGGTAGATGAGGATAAAATTCTATGGGTTCTGGAGAATACCCCACCTTTGACCATCCAAATCAGTAGCATAGAGAATGATGAAGAAAACTAAATACCTCTGTGCTTTCTTTTTGTCTTGCGCAGTTCCTCAGAGTGTCTCGGACGATGCCTAATGATAAAAATATTTCAAAATTAAGTATTGCCAGAAGTTGTGGACCCTTACCCGTCAGAACAGCCAGCCTGTTGTGCCAGGGATGACAGCATGAATTTTAAGAACCAGGCCTGTGATAATAATGGCTGTGATCATGTACCAATAAAGATCTAAAGGCATGCTAATATCAAGTTAATTTTCATGGAAGCACAGTGCTGTCACCTCCAAACAGCAACTACCACTTGCTCTCCTGGGCAGACTCTGTTTCTGAATATGGACTGATATTGTCCTGGGTGTTGAAGTAACTTAGTCCCAATGACTAATCTTTCAAGTCCCAAGGATGAAAATATTCAGAGATCCACAAGTGTCAACATCTTAATATGCCACATGAGTGTCACAGACTCATTCACTTGATAATGCAACTGATTTGAACTGTAGTTGCAGGAACACATTTTAAAGAACTGTGACTACACAAAAGCTAAAGTTCAGTCAAGTTTGTACATGACAAAAGGGTAAACTATTGCAGGTCCCTTGAAGCATTCCCCACACCAGAACTTCAGTCCCCTACTAGTGTCATTTGGTTGGACATTATAAATGTTTTTTTTTTTAAAGTAGATCCATGGACAAACCAAAGGCTGTGGAAAATCCTGGATAGTTGTGCAAAATAATAGAACAAAAGGGTGATTAATGGCAGTTATCTTCTGCAACTGCATCTGCATTAATCACCACCTTCAAAAATACACATGGCACAAGAAAACTTCTCTCAAGCCTAAAGAAAGATCTCTTTTTTTAAACAAGTTTTGAAGGCATCCGTAATTTGGTAAGTTCTCCTGCTAAGCAGCAAAAATGCCAGAGTTGCAAATAAAATTTTCAGTCCAAAGGAAGTCAGTTCATTTTCAACATAAGATCTTGATATGTAACTGAATAGTCTTTTTTTTGAAGTAAATCCATTGAGGTAATGTCCTAGGCGGGCCAATGGCCTTAAGTCCATTTCATAGTGGAAGTAAAGCTTGATCACAACATTTCCACAATTCCTAAAAAGCACAGCAAAATATAAGATATGAGAACAAGATTCCAGAGGAGATAGCAATGAAGCACTTGGTGGGGCAGAGCAGGATAAATCTGTTGATTACATATCCATTGTGTGCCCTGTTATGATGACAGAGATCATCTGTGACTCTTTGTTTCCTGCGAAACAATGATGGTCCTTTATGGAATTAGACAAAATCACATCTCAATGAAGGCATGAGTAGGGTATCACATGCATGTCCGCCTGCCTGCAGGATATGATGATTGTTGCTAACCTAGCAGCATCCCTTTCCTTCCTTCGTCGTCTTTCTGTTGATGAGTGGTGAGTTGGATTGAGCTCCACTGTCTCATCTTCTGGGAACAATCGGCAAAGAGCTTCACCCACAGCTGGTTCCACTTCCTAATGATTTAAACAGCAAGAACATACTCTCCAGTATTCAAACTGATCATAACTTTTTCATGAAATCCTGAGAATAACCGTTGTTTATAATATGCACTTGTTTATAAGATGCACCCCCAACTTGAGAGAGTTCCCAACTAGAAAGTTTTGTGAAAATACTCATTAGATGATGTATCAAACCCTTTGATTTCATAACTCCATGGCCCAGTAAATATATTATTACTTTTAAGTATTGACATGTCTGAGAAGTTTTACCTCATAGAAGATTCTGTGTCAAAAGATATAACTTTAGGAATTTTAAATTCAATGCTATGTAATTTTCTGACCAAGAAGTCAAGTAAACAATATTCTAAGCATGGTGAATTTGTCTGCATGGGTTTTTTTAAACACATGAGGTGTTCCTATGATTTTAAGTAAAATCAAGAACTCATTATAACGAAGTTAGTCATTTTCATCTTTCTTCCTATTTACAGTTTGCAGGTAACAAGTGGTCACTCCATACACCCGACAAATATGTGCCCTCATTTTGAAATCCCATGTGCAAGCATGTTTGCATATTTTATCTTATATCTTGATTTCTCCATGAAACAATTTTCTTTCCTTTGAAAATAAGTCATTAAAATGTTCTACTTTCATTAGAGCTTGTTTTTGGGAAAAGATGATTAAAAAATAGCAACTGTATCCTGAGTATTTAAGATAGTTCCAGGAATGTTAGCTCCTTTGGCTAAAAGCACTAAATATCAAGGCAGTTTTAGATATAATTGTGGGTGCACTTTTAATAATCTGCCCAAAGCAATAAGATTGCCGGAAAGCCTTAAAACTTTTAAAACTGAGTGTAAGTGGTTTTTTAAACAGATTTAATTAGTTATGTAGACTTTATATGTATTTTCTCTAATGAGTTTTACTTTTGTCTGTCAATTTTATGTGTAACTTTGTATTGTCAAATTTTGTTTTTGCAGGGCTCTCTTTAAACTAGCTATGCTAAATGCGATGTCCCTGTTTAAATATTAATTAAATAAATAAATAAATCTGACAGCTGCAACACTGCAATTATCTTACCATCTGCTTGTCATTCACAGTAACTTTCTTTTGTTTTATTTTGAATCAAGTAAAATTCATTTCCCATTTAGTGAACAAGGTGGGGTGGTGGAAAACAAAAGCATTACAAGCATGACAAACATCTCAATGCATAAAAATTCATCTCACTCCTTATGAGTATTTAAGAGGCCAGTTACCTGTCCATCACGGCAAATTTTCACCTCTTTGTTGTCGTTCCAAGGATTTCTTAAATGCAGGCACTTACTGAACCAAAGCTCCCTCCTACAAACAAAAAATCCACTGTGTTAATCATAAAATCAAACTATGAGAAGAATTATTATAGCAAAGACAAAAAACATTCTGTGAAAAATACATGTAATCTTTTACATTTTAATTTGTATTCAAGGTCCTACTATGATCAGCCAGTTAAGTCATAGAAATTTAGAGATTTACACAAAAGACATTTTCAAAGTTTATTGTAGAAAGGTTTGGGATGAAAAATTAATAAAATAAGCAAATGAGTATGCTGATGACCTAAATTACTTCACCCTTTGTAAGATGCAGTAAACAGACACAAATAAACAAGAAATTTGAAGCAATCAATGAAACTTGGTCCACTAATTGTTGTACAAGTGACACACAAAGAAAATATTTGCTTCTACATAGTTATGGGAATGCAAACTGCATGACTCTGCATGACACTTACACAAGAACAAAGTGCTGAACTATTGTTATCTGCTTGCCAAATCGCACAGGAGTTTAATAGGCAAATGTTAGATTGAAATACACGTATGATTAAAACAGCTCCAGATTGGTGAAATCTGGAGTTTTGTGTGTTGCTATGGTTACCAAATCATCAAACATAATTAAGTGGTAAAGCCTTGATGCAAAAAAATCAAACATTTCAGATAACTGAAAAGAATCAATGGCATTTCTCTTCTTGTGCAAACTACTTTTTAAGCTATTAAAACATCTATGGCAGTGTGGGGAATGGGTGTCCCCGCTTGTTTTTCAGGAGCAGGGTACTTGTCTGAGCATGGTCTCAACACAGGCGCTACCACCAAGGGACGAATTTGCTCACCATTTTCAGGCATGCTTTTGTCAGCTAACCTACTTTTTGCAATAGAAGATAAAGTCTTTGACAAAAAAGTAGAGATGGTAAGTTTTAAGCTCGGTGAAGAATTAAGAAAGATGTTTTTTTGCCTTGTCACAAGCGTGGGACAAAGAAAAATTCTGAGTCCCCGTGGGGAATCGAACCTCAGACCTTCGCATTTGCAGAAAAGTAGAGATGGTTAGTCATAAGAACTTTGTAATAGACCCCACTCACCAAAGAGTCTTTGTGGCTTAGTGGTAGAGCATTGGAGCACAAATCATAAATAAAATAACATTCAAATAAATAAGCTCTTGGTTTTTGAACAAATTCTTCCTTACAGCCCCCAAGGAAATGTATAGAGAACAGTATGGAGAATATGTGTGCTAATGTTAGGGTGTAAAGGGTTAATGCCTGGGCTCAAAGCTGCATAACAGGCACCTAGTCTGAAAAGGGCCTCTGCTGGAAATTTCCTCATATTCAGCCAGTAATTTCATCAGAGTAGGACTTTCAATACTTAAATGACATTATGGATGTAAATGGTGTTGCATTTAGAGAAGAAATACAGTTCAAACTATCATGTGTGTCTTACTATTATTATAATGGAGTAAAATGGAGTTAATTTTTTTGATGAATCATTACCTATTGAGCCACTCCAATTTAAATACTCCTCCTAGTGCTTTGGCATTCATTCCAGGTGGCAACACCCAAGGCATTGGCTGGCCTCCATGTTTGGCTTCTGATGCCAGTCTGGCAAACCCCTGGAACTTTCCACTCTCTTTTACAGAAAATATTAAAATTACATTTTTATACCTCTGAAAGAAAATCAAGTACAAAAACGGCTGATGAGTAGTCATAAAAGAAGCTCCTCCTTTCTTGCTTCATGTCAATGTTTTTTTTACAAATACAATAAAATACAATACATACTAGATTCTTCGTGATGTAGAAAAGAAAAGGAAAGTTGCATACATCTTGAAAAGGTCCACCATAAAATATCTGAGTAAAACTACACATTATCAATAAAATATAATTGCCTTAAAAAACTTTATAACTCAGAAATCTAAGTACTTTATGTACTTATAATCACTACTCTCTCCGAACTTTGAGAAACAAAGGCAGAGGAACTAAGGTGCTGGGCCAAGTTGTTCAAAGGAGAGAGAAATTTAGCCAACTGATTAGTGTATATACAGCTGATAGAATAGCTAACCACCAAATAATTATCTTTGGGACAAAAATTAGCAAGAAAAGCAAGGATGGTTTTGTATACTGGTACAGTGGAACCCCTCTAAACTGGACACCCCTGTGACCGAGGGTAATGTCCGGTTTAGAGGGGTGTCCAAGATGCTTTTGGAAAAAGGAATCCATTGTTAACTGCATCTGATTACAACATTGTTCAACTATTTTTCTTTCAGTTAAATTTTTAGATTTTTTGCTTCAGTACCAATAGAACAATGAGTAATTAGCCGATGGGCATTTCTCACTTCTGATTGTGATTTCACAGCTGCATGATTACAATTTTAATTTTAATCATGTTTACAAAGGTGCGATTTGATTTTGGCAGCAAGCTTAAAACTTTCACATCCAGTTTAACTGGGTCAATTTCTTTTTAAATTGAGTGATTATGAACTGAAAGAAGTGTCCAGTTTCCGGAAGTGAGGGGTTCCAGTTTACTGAGGTTAAAAATATAGAAAATATATGACAGATTTTGGGGCCAATAAAAAGGTCTGGTAAAGAGAGGATTCCAGTTTAATGAGGGTTCAGTTTAGAGGGGTTCCAATGTAATACTCATTCAGAGTTTAAATGTAGTTGTGTGTGTTCAAGGACAGGATCTCCTTGTTGCATTTTGTGGCAAATTTATCTGAAATGACCACTGGAAGGCTGACACGTGTTTCATAATAGCCAAGGCATTTATAACGAACAAACCCAAACCCAAGTACCTAAGGGCTACTAAGACTTAACTGTCCACATAGACAGAAAGGGTTGGTTACAATTTGTGGCCGTAAAATCTTGTCATTAACAAGTTCATAGATTTATCTCATTGGTGCCCTAAAAGATATCCAGAACTGAGTTCACTGTTGCTCCAGAATTCCAAGACTTGTAAGGTTCTTCATAACCTTTAAAACTTCTCCTTTATCTTTCTATACATTCAATAGAAAGTAAAACTGAACAACAGTACCCTTCTGTTTCTGTTAGCTAATTTAAGACCACAATTTGAAGGTAACAATCATAATTAATTTTGTTTTCATACTAAACACTACACACTAACATTTCTTTCTAAACAGTTACCTAACTCAGACACTGGTAAGCTGCTGATTGTTCTATTTTTAAGTTGAGAAGAATAGAAATATCATAACCAAAAGAAAGGCTCCTTAAAGAAATAAGGAAAATACATCCAAAAATAGAACTGCAAAACATCAGAGTTCTGAGATGGAAATAGCCAATCAACATATAGGGTCAACCAAACCAATGGAAACACTAAATTTCATAGGCCTAATATTTTCCAGAATTTTCTACAAGAATGGCAGAATTATAATGTAAGCATTGCTGTAACTTGCTGTGGATCCACACTTCAATCACCAGTAAGAGGAAAGCTTTTTTCCTCCGGAAAGTCAAGATTCATGATTCATCACTTTAGGACATATGCTTTCAAGATAACGTTTCATGAAGAAACAGACCTCACCTTAAAATGAGCATTTAGTTTCTTCTCATTAGCCTTTGGAGTTGACCACACACCCTGATAAGAATAATGTGTTACAATTGTTGAAATCAAGCATCTTATAAGATAAAGATGTTTTTTGTCTTGTCACAAGTCTAGGAAAAAGACTAAATTCTCTATCACTGAGAGAAACCCATTATGAAGTTCATATCAGACACGCATCAAACATACTGCTAGGATCAGCAATGTCTTTAGCCTCATATTTTGTACATAGAAAATGCACGAAGTGTGCAGAACTTTTCCAAAGTAAACCTGGTTGTAATACACACAGCATTGTTTTTGTGTCATTTTTCCCCCTATTTCTAAGGTAGTCTTTTCCCTAGAAACATATAAGTTCTTTGGAATCATCTAAGTTTAAAATGCCTATTTCAAGTCTAACTAATTTTAAATCCAACAATAAAAATCTATCTTCAATTGAGTCTTGGTGAAAACCAGCCTTAAGGTAGACTTACCTTGGCTTTAGACAAAGCTACATTCTCATGATTGTTACTTTTCATCACAAAGTATCGAGCTTCTTCAAAGAACTCATCCAAATTGGATGTTTTCTTTGATTTCGATGATGATGCCTTTGCCACTTTACTCTTGATGTGAAGCTGACTATCAGCTAAGGAGTTATCACTTTCACCACTTGATCTAGTTCCTTCCACAGGAGATGATGCTCTTCTTTTCCTTCTTTTTACTTTCTTTCCTTCTTGTTCATTTTGTTCTTCATTACTTGGATTTTCTAAACAAATACAAGACTTCATTAAAACTATTTGACTAAAACTAAACATTCAACTGCTGCCACTGACTAGTAATGGTGATGCATTACTTGGGTAATTACCAGTGTCAACCTCCTAAAAAATTACCATGTACAAAAGAAAAAAGCGAAAAGTTCCAAAAGCTCCTAAAATGCCCATTGTTAACATAGTTGAAGAATTTTTCCACTGAAAACTCCAATAATTAGAGTTTGTAAGCATAATGATACATGATCACAATGGAATAAAATTTTTTTTACTGTAAATATATGTTTAAAATTCCTATGCTGCAGCTTTTACCAGACCTTACCCCATAGAGTAGAAGAAAATAAAAATAAAATAATAACCCACCTACATTTCACTGGCACTGAACCAATCTTGTTTATGGCAAAAACTAATGCGATCATCACGATTAGAAGTGGTGATGATTGCACCTTTGTTTAAGGGCACACTAAAATGAGGTAAATCATCCCAACAATTCTTTTCAGCAATTTATTTCATTTCAGCTCACTGTGAGGATCATTTCTTTACTTTTGACATCTTTTTTGCAATATAAATTGTATAAATATACCCCACAAAAAATTTCTTTGATGGATTGAGAATTTATGAATGGATTTAAGACTACTTAACATTTTCTTGTAATCAAGCTTTGTGACTGATTTACCAATTGTAATTATATTAATAGCAAATAACCTCTTTTTCCAAACAAGATCTCACACTAAAAAATGGATATTTAGAGAGAAAGAGACAAATAAAAGGTTAGTAAAAGACTGTGACAGTACATGTACAAGCCATACTCCACCTACCACATACCTCAAGTATGCTTTCTATCATTACCTAAGTGCAGTCTTGTATATTGCAGTGAAGCAACAAACTGCTCAATTGTGTTAAATATTAAATTGACACTTAATAAAAATCAAACAACAATAACAACCTGATTCTGATTTTGAAGAAGCTGAAGAGGAAGGTGACACTGAACCTCCCTCTCCTTCACTAAAATCTTCTTCCCCACTGTCATCACTTCCACCTGCACCTTCACTGGCCTCCTCCAAGTCATCAATAACTTCCATATCTTCACTCGCCTCATATTTACTAACTGCATCTGTATCTTCAGCTAGAGCCACTTTGCTTTCCACCAATGACTCTGAATTTACTGAATCTGTACCTATGACTGCTGTCAACAAGCAATATAGCAAAAAAGGCCTCTCTTAATTTCAACTTCAGTGTAGCCTGCTATGTAGACGTCTTGTTAGTGCAAGCTAACGCTAAAAGCTTGCGAGCATTTGTCCGACCGGCCATTTTTTATTTGCAGTTAGAGTGGAAGATGGGGGTAGGGGGTGGGAGAGGGGAGAAAAGACACCTGCCTGAAGAGGCTGTTAAAATGCCCTATGCCCCCTGATTAGTTGCGCTTCACTGCATTTCCAGAAATAAGAAGGTAACCAATAAAAATGAGTTTATTTAAAAGTCTTGGACAATGACTTCCAGCAAAAACAAACATGTGGAGCTGAGCCATCATATCCAGCTACATATAGTGCATAATGTCCCATAAGAGTGCGAGTGACAACTGTAGGAAATGGAAGGAGTGCTTTGGAGTTGTTTTGAGCAAAGTTGTTTGTCAAGTTGGATTTTCCTTGATTCAAGATAGCTCAAGATTTTCAGATCGTGTTTGCAACCCATGTCCCATTCAAGGAGGCAAAAGAGTCAGCAGTGGAGGACACTAAAGCTAAATGCAGACAGGTCTCATGCCAGGATAGAAAGGCATTAAAAGAAGCACTGATCGAGGTACTAGATGAGATGAGAAGCAAAGAACTAGTATTGGATGAAAGCTCTTGTCATGGCTGCTCAAGGCATTTAATAAAGGATGTGGTAAGGGACTGTGAGAAGATTTTCACTTTGGCTGATTTACTTACTGGCTACCCTGTATTTTCAATGACAAATGCATTAAAAATACTAGAAGTGATCCAGGAAGTATTCATGGACATTCCTAATTTTGAAGAATCATTGGCACCTACGTTTGAAAACTCCAATGGTTCAGTTCTACAAGAAGAACCGAATGTAAATAACTGGTTTGATTTTGAAACTATTTCCCTTGGTATTGACAGTGACCCAGAAAGGCAAAAACAAACACACATGGAGCTGAGCCGTCACATCCAGCTACATATAAAGCGTAATGTCTGATAAGAGTGCGAGTGACAAATGCAGGCTTTGTGGAGTTTCATACCTTGTGTTGCCTCTGGATCATCATCAGGTCCAAACTCAGTTATTTCACTCTCCTCTGCCTCTCCCTTATTTCCCCTCATGGGTTCATCAATGCTATCTGGATCCTAAAATAACAAGGTCTGATCTTTACATGTTTAATGACTGATACTGGCTTTGACATCACAACCTCAGGTGTGAGCAAGGTGAAATATTGTGGCCATTCCAAACAGCAATTAAAATTATCCCTTAAAAACAGCCAGGAAAATATATGTAACTCATCCCAAAATAAGTACATTAGAGGATTTTCAAAACATTAATTGCAAATCTGTTCATACTTGTGGATTACTTTTTGCAACAAACCATACATTTCATTCCTTTTTTTTTGGTTCATGGGAAAATGGTTAATAGTGCAATACTTTCAAAACCTGTCTTTTTCCCCCAAAAAAATCCACACAAAGGGCATTTTGTGCCTTAGTAACCAAAACCTATCTCAACACCAGCAAAAACTCTGCATTTAATCCCAGTTCTTACTCTATAAACAGGGAATATCAAGTGACTATCACAGAGAGCTAAAAATGCTATCTTTCTGTAGTGACAATAAACATCAACATTGAGAGCAAAAGTAAGGGGAGTGAGTGACCAAGCCTGGCAAAGCTTATCCTACTTTCATCAGCATGGTGGATGGTGCTTGCTAATAGGGATCATGATTTCCTTTGTTTTGAAGAGAACAAACAGCTTTAAAAAGATCAAGAGAGGCTTCATGAATTACTGCTGTAATGGATAAAACATGTGTCTGCTGCCATCCATTTTCTTCAATTAATAGTTTTCTGGCTTTTGCCAGACTTGATGTCTAAAAATTTAAAAATCTACTTAATCCACATGAATTGAAGACTTGTTTAAACATAATGTTGCAAACCTGAACTTTGTTTCCAAGTTCTTCTTCTTCTGTTTGGATTGTTGGTATTTTCTCTGAATACTTGACACCTCTATTGACTTTACTCTTCTTCTCCTTGATTTGTGTAGTAGACTTCTTCTGTGTTGATTTGCTCTTGACTTCAACACTGCCTCTTCTGTTTCCTTTCACTCCATCATTAATCTGCCTCTGGCTGCTCTTTTCACTAAGATTATTTGATGGTTCCCGAACTTTTCGGCTTTTAGTTTCAGAGGGAGTGCTGTGGACACTCTGTTTTGCTACTTTCTTGGCTGGACTTGCTGTGCTGGCCTTCTTCTCTTCTGATACAGCTTTTACTTTCTCTTTAGACACCTTACTCTGTCCTTTATTGCTCTCAGCTGCTTTCTTAACATTTTCCTTCTTTGCCTCTTTTTTCACTACTTCCTTTTTTGGACCCTCCCTCTTCACAACCTTTGAAGCACCTTTGGCTTTTGAGCTCATTACCCTCTTTGATAAATTATCATTTTTTTTCATTTCTGTCTCTTTTTCAGCAACTCCTTTAGTTTCGGTAGTTGCTGCATTCTGTTCTTCTTTTTTCTTAGTCTCTTTGTCTCCAGTTTTACTATCACCCTCAGTTTTGGAACCCTTCATATCCTTCTGTTTGTTCTTTGTTGTGTCTTTTTCCTTTCCCTTTTCTTTGCTTGGATTTTCATTTTCAAGCTGACCTGCAGCTTTGTCCTTCTCTTTCAGTTTTACTTTAATTTCCTTAGGAGCATCTTTTCTTGGACGTTGTTTTTCTTCCTTTTCTTTCACTGGAAGCTTTTCCTTGTCACTCTCACCTGTCTTGGGAGATTCTAGCCCAGATGCAATGGTTTTAGAAGCCTTGCTGTTTTTAGTTGGAGTCTGGCTGGAGATTTTCATGGTTTGAGGAGAGGAACTGTTGTTTTCTTTGGTTTGAATCTTTGGACTGTCCAAGTGTCTCTTTTTAGATGTATCAGCCTTGTCATCAGTGTTGGCTCTTCGCTTTCTGCTTGGTACTGAACAAAGAAAACAAAAAAGGCACAAGTTTTCTTCAGAAATCATATAATGGATTTAATCAAAATCAAAGCTATCAGGATTACTTTTGACAATCAACTGAAAAATTGCTCTAAATAGCCTTTGGGCAATTACTGCTTTCTAAATATATATTATGGTTCTAGTTTGAATCTCGTAATAATTAATTTAAAGGACAAAGAAACACAAGACTTAAACTGGTCCAAGAAATATCAAAGCTCAAAAAAACTTGAATGAAACTATTTACATCCTCTGAAACTGAAAGTTCAGGAGAGGGACAAGTAATATAAGGACAGTGGAAAATCTTGTCTTACCACTTGTCTTTGCTGGAGTGTCCAGTTCAGCAGCAAACTCGTCATTTGCTGGTTCCCCAAGTATATCATCCAGAACATTAAGCTCCACTCCATCCAAACCTTTTTTCAAATTGCAGATTATATAAATGCATTGTTATTACAATGGTAACAAACTGAAACTTAATAGAACACCCATGACCACCTATGCAATACCAACAGCATGGGTGGTTTGTGGTTCCTTCCTTTGCAACATAAAGTTAGTCCCCAACCTCAAACATTCCAAAAGGATCATTGAACCAACCAGAATCAGGCTATTGTGAATAAATTCAATTTCTCTGGTCCAAAAAATTGTTCAGCTAGATTATTCTCTGCCCTAACTCTAGCCTTGAGTGTGATGTAAAGAACTACATCTATCTGCTAAAAATGTTTGTCTAGGCCCTGGCTTGACATGGATCTATCTTTCACTGATCAAGAAATAATGGAAAACCTTACAGGACTGACATGAAGGGGTGGGAGCAACCCAGCAACTTTGATACAGGTCTATAACTTTAAAAATCAAAAATACATCAAATAAGAAAATCGTGAGTTAAAAGATAAACCCATACTTTATCAACCAGAATTCTTATTCATCCTTAAAAGAGAGCAATTTTGCAAATCATGACACTTTGTTAGAAAACATGCTTTATTGAAAAATTTTGTCTTCCTTTGAAAGCCTACATAAACATACAAATAAAAAACCAATTCCTAGAGTAGAAAAAAAGAAAACGAAAAGAAAAGCCGAAAAATTAAATTTAGTCAGTTCTCGTCAGTTAAGAATCATTAATCATGTTTTAAATCAAGGAGTTAATTAACAAAGTGCTACACCTTCTATTTCAATGAGAACACTCTCCTCTTCTTTTTAAAAGTTAAGTTCTTTTGAGACTAACAACCGAAATAGGAAAGACTCACTGGCACTAGTCTCAGCGCGAATTCTGTCTAGTAATAACCTCAGACGCCAGTCATTCCACATGGCGATCGCTGTATGACAAGCCACAACAATCCAGGCAGAAACCATAACTTAAAACACCTTTTTTAACAATATACTAACATAGGTAAAAGAGTCTGTGAAAAGGAAATAAATGCATGAAATCCAGGCCAAGAAAACAGGATATGATATCGTGTGCATGGTATACATTTTTCTTTACATTGACTTAGAAAATAAACAACTTACTGGTTTCCAACTCGTCTGGAGATGAAAGTTCTCCTTCTTCGGCCATATAAACAATTCAAACTTTCCCTTCTAGTTTTCTTCCGCAAAAGAGACAAAATAATTCAATCAAAAAGCCTCAAGACAGAAAGAAATGCACTCCACGTATGATTAAGGAGTCCTCGCTTTCCTTCGACTTGCAGGATTATTATGGGATATAACCATGGAAAGGCCCTGTCCCCATCGGTCAGGATCCGCTCAAAGGGAAACTGGAACAAGATTCCAACTTTACCAAGGTGCAGATATTAAACAAACAAAGTGAAGTAAACTTTTGTTAGTCCCTTAACCTTTAAACTCGGGAGAATTTTCCTTCACTTGAATGGAGGGGCTTAATTGATCCTACTCTTTGTTAATAAGAAATTTTTGAAATGGGGATTATTGTATCCAAAGAGAGTCGAAATCGAACTAAGAAAGTTCAGCAAACTGCAGCTGTCATGACAGCTTTAAAGTTAGCGTCTAAAGAGTCTACAGAAAAAGACAGCCCTACCACCGGCCAAGCACAGGCAGGTCAAACGAGTCAGATTTTGCAAGAAACGAAAAATCATAAGGCGACTGATGAACATCTAGATTTCGACAGGGAGCACACAGCGAACTTGAATAACGATAAGTCTTCTATTACATATGGTCTCCCTGAGTTAGACGCGGCAGACCATCTTGCTTACAGCAGTGGAACTACAGGATACTGGGACAAAAGTAACAAGGCTGTTATCGGTATTCCATACTTTGGCGCCTGGAAACACAGGGTATGTAGCAGCCAGATTGCAAGAGAAAGGAGGGGGAGGGGGCAGGGGCGGGATCCCTCTACATTATGTGTCTGTTGCTGAGTACGGATTTTATCGGCAAATCGTAAGGAGAATTCCTTATAAAAAAAAAATTGGCTGTGAAGTCCATCAGTGATTTGACAGTTATTTGTTGAAAATGTGTCCTGCATGAGAGAAGCAATTTTTTTACAGTAGCTACATGATTTCACCAAAGATTTTCAACATTTACTAGGAGAGAGTGACCACCAATAAACCTACTGGGCAACACAGGTTGCCTGTTCTTATTAAAAAACCTATTTGGCCACAAGGTCACCAGAGGTGTAGCCACCAGAGGTGTGACAAGGAACGGCCCCCCTTAAAAGAGTGGAGTTCCTCTCTTCTCTTCTCAGTCCATGAGAAGACCAGGGTGGGCAGCATGCAGGAAAAGGGTTTTCTTCTGAATATTCTACTCATTAAAAAGAAGAAAGGAGCTTTGGAGAAAAGAATTCTATTGCCAAATAAAAAAAATGAGGGTAGTTCTTGAAAAGGATTGTTGTCGATGATGGTGACTTACATTAAACCAATCAAGCTAGAAGCTGTTTACACTGAGAGTTCCAAAGGTTGACCTCTCCCAAGCTGTCAGTAGATCAAGATAATTTGATTTTATCAACTGTATTGCTAATATGAATTGGCCTCTGTAAAGAGCGTCCAAAGCTGACTTTTTAAGCATTAGGCCTTTGTCAGAGGGTCAGCCTCATTGTCTTACACAATAGTTGTTGTCATAACTACTCTCATCTGTCTGATCACACTCACTGATCTGCTCTTTTTATTTTGTTTTTAAATGATAGTACCATCAACATCCTCTTCATTTTGTCAGTTCATCTAATTATATACCTAAACATGCAACCCCCCAGATAATACTTTGCCTTGTTTTTAATGTAAGCAATGAAATTTCAACCAGAAGGAACATACTTAACTATTTCATATCCACCAATCCTACTTTTAAATACAATATAAATGAATGGTAAGGACTGAAACATACCTTATCTATTTTTCACTATTAAATAAAAGTACACATGACGAAAATTTACTCTTAGCTGAATCATAAACTTATTGGAATTAATTCTGATCTTGAAAGGGAAGAAGTGCGTAAAGGAAAGACAAAGTATTATGATTTCATGAATGTGTTGTCAATTACAAAAATCAGGTGTGTAACTGAACAATGACTATGGTTTCTTGTTGACCATCACGTAGTGTTAGGACAGTGATAGTTTTACTAACTACTTTTTAACTGGCTTTTCTTAGCAAGTGGACTTGTTACAAAAATAGGAAATTTTGTCATGGTGCATTTCTATCTCCAGGGTGTAATTCATCACCAGGTATAGTTTAAAGGCTGTTTGTAAACATTGTCCAGAGGATTATCAAGTTCAGTTTCTTAAGGTAAAATTGACTTCCTTGAATTTTATAATCCATAGACTGATGTGAATGTAAAGTAAATTTTAATTTGAATCCTTTCCTTTTTGTTACAGTAATTCTTATTTTTAAAAGAATGATACTATACCTCTAATATACTGATAAGAGTTAAACAAAGGAAATTAAATTTGAACCAAAGGTGAACTTAAATTACAGCTTAGCTTTAAATTAAGTGACAATGTATTTCCTGATTTTACAACATTCATTTCATAAGCTCAGTACAATTGATTTTCCAATGCAATTAAAAATGCCTCTTGTATTTTCAATTACACTAGGTGGAGAATGAAGAACTCTGCTCCCTATGTGGTGTTTATACTGGTGTTGAAGTCCATCCTTGCCATGTCTGTTGTAAAGTATTTCATGAGCTCTGCTTAAAGAAGAAAGGTAAACTGTATGGGAAGACAGAATTAGAAGCCTTCAGGAAAGCAAACACAGACAAAGGATGGAGTTGCCATGAATGTGTGAGCCTCCATTTATATTTTGCAATGACTGTGTACAAAGTAATAAGTAGATATGAACCCAGCTAACATAAAGACAAAACTTACAGGATGGCTCTGATTATTATTTGTGATGCTCCTCACTGGTCAATTCTTTACTGTGGGTTGTTCTCACATTTTTACATGAACACTTAAATTTTAATCAGTATATTCATAGTTGTCTTCACCAAGACATTTAGTATCAGGATTCTCCAATAGTTTTTCCAACAGGAGAGATGACAATCTTTTGCACTATTGTTGTCTCACTTTTACGACCTGTATTTTGATGAAAATTAAAGTTGATGATAGGTCACTGAAATGGATCCCTCAAACTCCAAAATAGTGCTTTCATGGTAAATTTTGTGCAATTTTATGTGATTTCTTTACAATCATAGCATATAGACAATGGAAAATATAATTGAATTATTTTCACTATAATTGGAAACTGGAACAAGTGTCCTAATCAACTGTAGCAAGTTATCAGAAGACTTAAGAAACTCCTGACAGCCAGAAATAACAATGAAAAAGCAAAACAGATTAAGATGGAAATTAAAATTTTAAATACCTTCTGTTGTACTTCTGAGTGTTTTCCTCTTAATTATTGCAAACAACACAATTTTCAAGATATCATTGTAGATCTTGCAAGGTGTTATGTTAAACCTTGACAGTCTTTCTCTTACCTTCTGTTACCTAGTCAAACAAAAATTAGGAAGGCAAATGACTCAATTCTGGCACAGTTTTCATGCAACATATCCCCTCAGAAAAAGATCGAGCCTGATTTCCTACCACTGAAATAAAGGCATACATCATTCAAGGAAACTTGATGAACTTTGCTTTTATTCATTGAAGGACCAAATTTGTACATCTACTACCTTGACACCCTGAGGTAACTCTTTAAACAGAAAACTGGAAACATCCTAGTTGGATGCTACATGATTTACATGTAGTTGGTCTTAGGACCTCAAGCTCTCTATGAAGAAATTTTGATGGATCTTTTGCTGCCAGATAAGCTCACTTTTGTCATTCAATGCGATAAGACTTTCAAATATTCATGAACAAACTTTGTGCTTTATTAAACTTCTGTTGCCCTGGATATGTTTGGCAGAAATAAGGAATTTACATTTTGATCAGGTACTAGCTAATTTGTTTACTGTTTTATTACTTCAAAATGGATGGATTGCTATTCAAAGTTGATTGTTATTTTGAGACACCAATATTGGCAGAATAGGGAGAAAAAACAGTCTCATAATGGACTTCATCCCATAATAACTTCTCCAAGTACAAGAAGATATTGTCTCCCTACTAGCCAGAAGTACTTTGTGGTTGTGTCTCAAAATTTCAATTAGGTTATTGGGTGACTTGAGTCAATTAGTTATTTGGGGTTGAGAGGTTTAGTACAATTTGGCATCTTTTCTTTTATAATGGAACAGGCTAATGCCTATCATATTGCAGATAATTAATACTAACATATACCTCAATGTGAACCTACAGTCATCATGACATTATATATTTGTAACTAAAATAATTCTTCTTTTCACCAGGAAAGTTTAACATCTCTATTAACTGATGAAGAAATGCAACAATTGATAGAGAATTTTGATAGGTTAGATGTCAATCAAGGTAAATACAATGATGTGTAATTTCAAAAACCTAATTTCGTGGTGATCATGAGAATTTTTGCAAGGTTCATCATTTTATTGTTATGTGTGGAGTTAACCAACTCAGCATCTCTGACTGACAAAATTTATTTCGAACATGAAATACAATGTAGAACCTGGGAAAATGGAAAAAGTCTCACTGGGTTTTTTATTCCAGCCATTATGAATTCTATTAGCTTCTTGTATTCTGTACATTGTGTATTGTTGCTTGCTTTTGCTGACACAATGTTACATACCAGTTATCAAGTTTGGGTAATGGAAAAAAAACAACTTTGGTGAGAAGTCTGAAAATCAATTTGCATGTAAACAAAACTTTGTATGAGCTCTGCTATTACAGACAGTTAATAAGTTTTGCATTACATACTATTACATGACAATAATTCATGTAATGGGAAATGATTACCAAGCTAGGTAATGATCTGACCAATCATTATTGCCTTATTTATGAAAATATGTACTCAGGTACCCATTTGCAGTGATTTTTCGGTCTTCAGGTTGGATAATTTTTGATGTAAATGCCAGAAGATACTCCAAAGAAATTTTTTATGCTCATTACAAAATCATGTACCTGAGGTGTTGTTACCATGGATACAATCAATTAATAGGAAGGACTGAAATGCCAATCAAGCACAAATTTTATTGTTTGTAGTTTTACTCACTACTGTAACACCAGGATTGAGATACAAAGCCAATTTCAATTTTAAGTTGCCAGTTCTGCTTTTCAGGCTTCTCAGGATATATCATATTTTATGATTAATATAATGTAAATTGAGCTTCCAGCTGACCAATAATCTAATGAATTATTTTCAGATACACAAATAAATGAGGATGAGTATGTTCGATACCATACAGCCCAGTACAAAGACATTCATAATGAAAAAATGCCAAGCTGCATGGAAGAGGAGACACACAATGAGGTAAAGGAAGCAGCAGAAATGCAACAAAAATTATCTTGAGCAAAGATCTTTTTTTTTTGTCTCAATCATGATGATAATTATTGCATGAAAAACTTTTATCTTTGCATCAATCTAATATCAACATGATTCTTATCAGAACTGCAAGAATTAATGAAGGGTGTCACAAGATATCCTTCAAAACTAATTTTGTCATTGTGTTTGAATCATAAAATGAAAAATACTGCCCTCTTTTTTTACAAGCAGGACTGGATGAAAGGTTTATGCAAAGTAAAGGAAATAAACTTTTGCCCACCAAATGTTCTTATATTCTAAAAATTTACAAACAGAGTACTAGTTGTCTTTCCATGTGGGTCATGTAGTCAGAGTTTGCATAACAAAAAAGTTTAATTATCATAGTCCTAAACTAATCAGTAAATTTTTTGTTTAAGTTTAAACAAATAGACAAGGATCATACTGGTACTATTGACTGGTGGGAATTCCTTAACCATCAGGCTCTTAAAAGTATTGCAACAAACAGGAGTAAGGTGAGAAGACTGGAAAACATTTCAATTGGTAGCCATGTTACAAATTGTCCTCTGACCACACAGTTCTTGGAATTTGACATTAAAGCTTGTGATGGAGTTAAAAGACAACAATTTGTGTCAGTTATGATACTTAGATTAATTAAGTTTCTATGTTTGATGCAAGAATTATGTCTTCCTTGTCATCATTTACTGTTTGTTCATCATATGATATTGTTTCAGGTGTGATGAGATTTTGTGATCATGTTTTCAGTTTCAGTTAGTAAGGATGTTATCACCTCTTGAGATACAAAAGGCCAGAGATATTTTTCATGCATTTGATAAGGATGAAGATGGCTACATCAATTCCCATGAGGTTGCTGTTGGGTTTACCAGATGGTTTGGCAACTTGAGGCTACGTGACCACAGCAGTACAGGAACAGGGTAAGACAGTTACTTATTTAAAAGAAGATTAATTATTTGAAACCTGTTGGCAATGCTATGTTGCACCTAGGTTCTGCATTGAGTAAATTCCTTGTGGCTAGTTAGGTTAATTTGTGCCTTAGTTTTTAATCCTTTCTGGAAGCTTTGTTCCTGAAAAAAAAAACTGTTAATGAGCAGATGTACTTGTAAGGTATGTTTGTTGCTAAGCAGAGATGGAAGCAGTTCATTTGGAAGACCTCTCGATCCAAAGGATGTTTCTGGGCACATTGATCGTCACTCAAGAATATTCATGGATGCTGATACTGATAATAACAGGTACTGAATATTCTGTTAACTCCTTTTTCATTACAGATGAGGGTAAGTGGTGTTGTCAGCTTTTTAGGATGGAAACTTTTAAAATTTCACAACAATGCTGAAATTGGATAGCATTAGTGGATGTGATAATATTTCATATTCTGAGTGTCCTGATTCCTCCCTTTAACAGTGTTATTTAGAGCGGCCACTTATCAATATTTACTAAAATGCAACTGAGAAGACCCAAATAATATTGAAAAAATTTGGAAATGTATTCTTTGCAATAATTGGCTCTGTAATTTCTGCTTGAACCAGTGGAAAGGAAGTACCTCTAAAGGTTGCTTTTTTGTGCATGGAAAGCTTGTGTCAAATGTTGTGTACAAATTTTTACTTTCAGACATGGTTTAAAGATTTAACAAAAGTAACAGAGAAGTTACAATTCATAGACCTACATTACAATTCATGGATCTATCAATTGTAACTTCTCCGTTACATTCATTAAATCTTTAAACCAGAGTAGCATCACACCCTATCTGATTGTCCACCTGATTACCTTGTGAACCTTAATATATCAATTTTTACTTTATTGATAGAACAATAGAAATGTTTGTTAAACACAGATGACAAATCCATGGATTCCATAAGTTGAAAAAATTAAATTGCAACTAGAGTTAGTGGATTGTTAGGGAATTAATCCATAAATCAGTGGTTTACCATTTGGATTGCCCCCATTTCATAATTGTTGGCAATATATTGCATTATATTAATTTTTTTATTTGTATTCACAGACTGGTTTCCTGGGATGAGTATTTAAGAGAGCAGGCTCTGTACATTTTAGCTGCAAGACCAAATTCAAGTAACTAGTTGTTGTGGTGGACACAAGACTCACACTAGTGATGCAGTCTGTTGCTGTTTCCAGTCAGCTCAGATCGCAGTCACTTTTACTTCTGGTCTGTACATTAAAACTTCTAAATTTTCACCAACAGATGGTTCATTTAGTTTCCTTGGTTAAAAATATTCAAAGCATGGCATATCCCGAATATAATGTCTAATTTTTGCAAAAATTTGAATTTAAGATTCCTAGTTTTCAGCAAACTACAGTGATTCAGACTTTCACCTTCATTATGCATACACTTTGTGTTTTTGTTGTTTGCAGAAAATCAGTGAGCCAATGCTTTTTGCATGATTCTTTATTTTTTATTTCAACTGTACTATCTAAAGGGTTTTCATTGCAAAGGGCGAGGGTTTGGGACAAATACACATAAATGAAAAAGGCAGTAATTTTTGGCTGATGACTGGGCAACATACTATAACTTGAAGGACTGGCATGCAAAGTAACTGTTTTTTAAAACAACATTGTGTTTCACAAGAAAGAGTGTGCTAGTTTATAGATATTTTTTTTGTAACAAGAGGTGAATGACTAATCATGATATGCAAGTACTTTGCCTACCATATTTACCCTCCCTCCCCTCCTCCTTGGCCCAGTAATTTTCTCTTCTCATCATTAGTCTTAGAGGGTAAAATAGTTTTGCTGATGATCTTCAAGAAAAATCAATGTGACAGCCATTCATTAAATTTGTGATTGTTAGGTAACTACATAGTCCTAAGGAGCTTTCTGAAGAGTCTCTCTTAGTGTAACTGAAGTGTCAACTTGCAAGGGTGTTTAGTGTTTATAAAATGGATCTGCTTTCAGCAATTAACTTGAAAATGTAAATTACAAGTTTGTGGATTTGACATTTGGTTAAGATAAACAGTGAACAAGCTTCAAAGCTAGTTGGTTCAGAGTAGCATCTTGTTTAGGCATGGGTTGTAGAGAGACCCCAGAAAATGCGTAACTGCAACTGGAAAGGATAACTTTTTAGTTGCACTAGTTTAACAATCAGCCTTTGGACACTTTGAGAACTGAAGTAGACCAGAAACTAGAATGTATGGTTACTGCTTGGAAGGAAAGAGTTTCCATAGTTTGTCAAGAACAAAATCATCAAATTGTGAGGCACCTTACAAATTGACAACTATCCCTATGGAAAGCACAAAGATGTAAGAAGTCCTCAAGTGTTTTCCAAGGTGATCATGTTTCTAATTATCAAGTTATCTGACAAGTGTTGACAGTCACTGCTGTGATTTCTTTAGTTGAGCTAAATTTTTCCAAAATCTGCCAGCCTCACCCAGGCACTAAAGTGCATTTGATGTTTTCATTAATTGGAAATTTTCTTCAAAAATTAGTGTTGCACTTGTAAATGTCCCCTGATGAAATATTTTAACCCCAAAGTGAACACATTTTGGAAAACTTTTCTCAAGTGCAACCCCTGCCTGAAAAAAATTAGTAATTAAGCATTCTCCTAGGATACCAGGGAATTAACAAGGGGAAAAGATTCCTTACACCCACATGACATATATGCAAGGCTGTGTAAAGTTTTGTATATAAGCACAACTTGAGTAGCTGCAAAGATTAACCACCTTTATTTTCAAAACAATTATGAATAAAAATTATAACAGACTGAAAATACATAGTTTTCAGCTAAATTCTAAATAAGCAAAATGTCTCTTGGTGATTTAGAAGTTAAACAGCTATTGATACTGTAGAACTTTTTGAAAGAATCAATTCAATAACTACTGTTTAACTCATAAAACCAATATTGATATACAAACAATGGCACTAGAGATCATGACACCCAACCAAGCCACAAATTAATTACCATGATTGTTTACATTTTTAAAATTTCTATCGAGATGATTGGCTTGTCTCTTGTAACTGCAACAATACTAGAAATATTTGGTTTTTTTTTTAGTTTGATGGTGAAAAATTGCCTTCTGGTAACTACCATAATACTACTAGATTTAACTGTAACATGTCAATATAAAAAAGTTATTGGACACTTTATATTAAGTTCTCAATTAAATAAACATTGTTTGTAATAAGGTTAAATAATCATGAACAGTTTAAGTATGCAAATCATTGTAGCATGTGTTTTAAAACTTCATTTCATACATGGAAAGTGTGAAATTGATAACCAATCAAAACCGCAATCAACAGAACTACAAACTGAAAGCACAAGGTTTCAACATGTCGACTTCAGTTCATCTGATTCACATTTTTATTTATTTAATATTGTGAGCTACCAGGAATCTTAAAGTTAATTAAATAGTTGCATGCTTATACAATTTGCAGTGTAAATAACTGACTCTTTCTCATTTAACAATTTAAAAATGTATCATTACGATAGCTGTAATAAACTTATTTCATACCAAGGATTTTTTCCTCATTACACCTTTGCTAGCAAGATTGTTGTTCTAACAATGGCTTCAGTGACCTGGTATGGATCACAGTTTGATGAAGGTCTCCTGTCTTCAAGATAGCCTTTACCATCTTCAGCACACTGACGAGGGATACGCACACTAGCACCTCGATTAGCCACTCCATGAGAGAAGTTCTCAATTGATGATGTCTCGTGCAGCCCAGTCAAACGTCTTTTGTTATCTTCACCTTCATTGGGGTCATACATCTGAATGTGGTAATCATGTCTGCTTGATAGCTTTTCAATGGCCTCATAGATGTACTTTATTCCTCCTTCTTCTCTCATTGGCTTGGTACTAGAAAGCAGTTCATGGAAAAAATAAGATTTACCTCAGACAGGTGCCTCACTAATGATTCCATTTTTTCATTACCGGTAACTAGAGTTTCATCGTCATTAATGTCTTCACTAGCTGCTTATTAAGTTTATAATCAATTTCAAGATTGCTGTGCTCTGTTTTAAGTGCATTCATGGACACACCCCCAATTATTTAAAAAGCATGGTTGCCATCAAGGAGACTTTGACAGACAACCTCTGCTCAAGTACCAGTATCCAGTTGGAAGACCATTTGTGACGATTGAAAAAAACACTTGGCAATCAAGCCTTTTCCAAGATTTGGTACAGTCTCCCACAATCATTAAAGTCATTGCAAAATTTCAACACCTTTAAGAAATTGCTTAAAACTCACTATTGTAGGGAAGCATTTACTTTATAATTTCTTTTAAGTGTTTCATATCGTATACATCTTTGCGTTCTATTGTAAATTCAAAATTTTAAATAGGTAACAGTAATTTGTAGTCAATTTTAATGTGTAAAGTGCATTTGATCATATCCTCCAGTATGTTAATTTGCACTGTATAAATATTCAATAGATTACTACTATTATTTGTATACTGTCCTTGCCTTTTACCAAAGGAAGAATTCATCCTCAGTGAAACTTTGGCTCAGTCACTGTTGTAACTGCAACATTGTTGTAACTGTTACTGTTACAGTATTAAGAAGCAGTAGAAGTTGTAGCAGTGAAGAAAATTTTCACTGTTATGCTTAAAACAGCTTTTACTGCTTGAATTATTTTCTGTTAAGTCTTTTACCTGTAGTTTGTGTGAGCTCCTGCCCCATTCCAGTCCCCTGGTACTGGTTTGGGGTCAAAACTGACTGTGATTCCAAAATCTTCTGCAACACGATGTAACAGAAATCTTGACATCCAAAGGTGGTCACCCATTTGAATTCCTTCACATGGACCCACCTGGTATTCCCACTATAAGGCAAGCAACAATGTGACATTATAAACACTCAATTTTGAAGACCAATTTCCTCACCCACAGTACATGTAACGGGGTGTGTTAAATATATTTTCATGAGGAATTATGTTGCTCCATTCATGGCGTATTACTTGGTCATTTATTTATTTACTTTCACCGTTACTGTAAAATATTTTAAGCAATGAGAATTACATGTTTTCTCACCTGTGCAGGCATGACTTCAGCATTAGTTCCAGCAATCTTTACACCAGCATACAGACAAGCTCGGTAGTGAGCTTCCACAACATCTCGGCCAAAAACCTTTCCTGTACCAACAGCACAATAATAGGGTCCCTGTGGTCCTGGAAAACCTCCCTTTGGCCAGCCTAAAGGGTGGCCGTCCGTGTCTAACAGTGTGTATTCTTGTTCAATACCAAACCACGGAGCGGCTTTCTAAGAAACAAAGGGAAAGAAAACGTAGATTTTACGTTAGAACAATCGTCAAGTCACGAGGTCGTGTGTTTGGAGTGCCTCCTTCACACAGATTGGACGGAGTCAGGCAGAGGTGAAAAGATTACGGTGTAGTTTGTTCTACACTATTCTAGGTTACTAGGGCATTGGAAATTCGATACAGGATTTATGAAATGAAAATGCGAGTTGTTCTCATTATCTCGGCCTTTCTCGACACTCTCCAACCGAAACTTGTTTTATTTCGAGTGTGCTGTAAATCTTAATAATGGGGTCAGCTATATTTCATTTCCTTTTATATTTAGATTTTAAAGTGTTTCCTTAACACCAAAATTTTTCCTTTTTTAATTTTTCGTAATTCTTACAGATTCATCCGATAACTGAAGGCTTTTGATGATACATTTTCCTTACCTTTGCAAGGTCGACATTCATAGCATCAAAGCAGCTTTTTCTCGTATTTGTTGTGGTTGGCTTGTGGTCAAATCGATGCGTCTCACACAGAACTAACTTGTTCTTTCCCCTCCTGAACGGATCTCTAAACAAAGCTACAGGATGGAGATACACATCACTGTTTGAACCTTCCGCCTGGTTTGTACTGGAGCCATCGAAATTCCAAATGGGAAGATCTTCTGGTTTAGTTGGTTCCTCGCTGACAGTTCTCGTTTTGCAGCGGAGATGCTCGCCGGTTCCGTCTACCCAGATGTACATGGCTTGAATGCTGTCACCTTGATCAAGAGACATGTACTTGGCGAGCGTAGGGTTATTACTTCTCTCATCCATCGTGTTACTCTTAGAAAAAAGCTTCTTGGTGGCGCAGACAGTCGTCTTTAGTGCCAGTAGACGCCGGTTCCTAGGTGCGTTCATTCAGTTTATATTTGAGACCCGGGAATTTAGTAGGCCAATCACAGTTAGTTATCAAAACACTCGTGATCGAACGCGTGTTTATCTTGACGTCAAAAGGCCTTTCGATTGAGGAACACGTGATTCCCATGCGACCAGTAACTTCACTACAATCACGTTCCAGGGAGCGTGTCTGATCCAAACAACCAGAAATGTTTTGTTCGGACCTGCAAGGCTTGTTATTCAACAAACATGCTACTGGCGAAGTGTTCCGGCCATATTTGTTTTTCAAGTGGACGGTCACAGTTTAGAGAATCGCTTGACGTTGACAGCTGCTGTTTTTCCTTCTGATCTACTGACAATGCCGTTTGCGTTTAAAATTTGAATGATTCCACGTAAATCATCGAAACCATTCGTCCAGTTTTCACACATGGTATTAAAATTAACGTACACAGCATTTTTCATAAATCAGCCGGTAGAAAGAGACAAAAACTGTCATCATCAATCTTGTCCCAATAAAAATAACTGAATCAAGGAAATGAGGCCATCGTCGCTCCTGCAGGGGAGCATAGGGCATTAACCATTGGCCTTCCCACTGGACTCTAATTTTGGCAGCTCTCTTTCCCTTTTTCCACTTGATGTTCCTCTTAGAGAGCTTCTATTGACCTTTTCGAAGGCAGGATGGGTAATACTTTATTACCAGGCTTCCTGAGTAAATGCCCAGCCCAACCACTTCTGATATGCAAACTTGACTGGCATGATTCGTGAAGTCTTCCTTACTTACTAACAAACCCGTTGACATAGAGCTTTACCGGCCATAAGCCAGTAAGCTCAAAAACTGCAAAGGAAATCTGATGACACCTGTTGCTCCTGGAATTATTTTAAACTCATTCAAGTAATCCCTTGTGAACCATTAAGACTTACTGGAATAACTTGCCAAAATAATTGCTGCTCTAGGAATTTTTCCCCTTCAAAGTCCCTTCCAGGATATAAAACAAAGTAGTTTGGAATTCTTCAACTAATGTGAATTTGTACGCACCTAAACTCTTTTCTCATCGCCAGCACTCACTTTCACATCGAAATTTCTAGTTTATGTAAGAAAAAAGGTGAATTTAAATGGCTGGTTTTAAAGGTTTCGAGTGGATCGTTTTCAACCATTTCAATACAAAAATACTCACAGTATGCAGTAGAAAGATCCGCTTCCCTCGTCTATATTTCAGCATTAAATTTTAGACAAAACAGTACCGTTTGAAGGAA
Organism: Pocillopora verrucosa; assembly: GCF_036669915.1. NCBI lineage: Eukaryota > Metazoa > Cnidaria > Anthozoa > Scleractinia > Pocilloporidae > Pocillopora > Pocillopora verrucosa. The sequence goes on along the minus strand of NC_089323.1, from coordinate 9,498,028 downwards.
AAATGATTTTCCAAGACAAAAACCATGGGATCGTGAAATATTAACCCAGATTAATTGAGCAAATAAGAAAAAAAAGACAATAGAATGTAACCTAATCTCTTAGCAAAAACACAAAAGATAATTGTGAAGGCAGTTGTCAACAAAATTATTCAATACTATAGAGATAAAGAATGCTGAATTTAGAAAAACCATGCTTGACACAAATTCTTTTGGAAATATACTGTCAGCCAACAAGGACCAGGTACCGTTTAAAAAACACAGTTTATAATCTCTTGTGAATAAGTCTATAGTGGCTGAGCTCGAACCATAAAGGAAGTGGGGAGTTAAACGAAGAAAATATTTTGGCTCTTTTCCGTCTCTAAGTATGAATTTCTGTATCGTAATGCGTCAGTTCTGTTTCCATTTTCACTAGTAGTTTTAATTGTTATCGCACAAATTTCTCTGATCATTGTTCCTTGAAACTTAGCTTATGTTGAAACACAAGAGTAAACAGGTATAAGGGAGATAAAGGAGAAGTTATCTAACAGAATGTAAAAAAAATATATGATTGTAACTGAAGAATGAAATAGCAATAATATGTTAATAATAAGAAAGTAATGATTATAATATAATAGCAATGATAATTCACCTGTTGATCTGCAGTCCGCTTAACGACTGGTGACTAAAAGGAGGAGAGAGGTTGGGCGATAGCTGAGCGATGATTGGACAGTGCGGTCTTCTGGGAACCTTTCTTTTCTTGTGTTTACAGCTATGGTAAATATTGGATGCGATTTTCGAGATTACTTTTTTCCCTAATTAACGTTGTTTGCTTCAGGATATCCTTTCCGGACAACGTTTTATCAGGTTTATTCTCGCCAGTAATTTCTCGTTAAAAAAAACAACTATTTTCTATTGGATACAAAAGAGTCGTCCAGTACGCAATAATTTATCGTTTTCGATTTCAGCTCTGAGCTAAAACAAAGATCAAATCTATACCCCATTTTACGAGTAGCACTTAATTCATGAATTCGTCAAAAAGACTGCTGATGCTTTTCTTTTAGTTCCTTGATATTTTGCAATCAACACTAAGAGGCAAACCATATACCACCATGATGCTAGCACCAGCACTACAACCACCGTTTGAACGGATGCTAAAAAAATGAGAGCTTTGTAGAATTATGAAAGACGATAGGCAGTGTCTCCCTTACTCCCAAGTTAAGGAATTTTTTTTCCTTTTTATTCTCAAAACACTTAAAATTACACCCTTAACAAAATGTTCTAGTTGCAAAATATTTGTAACTGTGAATGTCCACCAGAAACTCAAAGCGAACAACCAGGCTTCCAACTTTGTCCCAACAAGACAAAAGAATGGTGAGTCATTAAAATTCAACTTCACGTGAAAGTGTCAATAATTAAAAGCCCGCACACAATATAAAAGTAACCATGATGATCCTTTGTGATAAGCCGCCTTGACCGAGGAATACGAGCTTGGTACGTATGTCGCCAACAAAGACTCTCTAACCACTAAGTACATTTCCAATCCGCTAAATCATTTGCGTTGTTCTTTGCAGGAACCATGGACGGCAGATTAACTTTCTGTGTTGTTTTTACGTCTATAATTCTCCTCGTCAAATCATGGCCGACAGAAATACGAGTTGCTGCAAAGCAAGAATCAGGTCAGTTGGATGTTGTTTTCTTTTGTTACCTTACTCCATTGGAATGGATCAAAATTGTGGTAATCATAAACGACTTCAAGACTGCCCTTTTTTTCCAGTTGATTTGTAAGAAAAAAAGGCTCTGCTAAAACTGAACTAAATGTTATTTTACCTTAACCAGAACTATTCCTTTATCTCAAATATATCTAAGAGTATTCCTTGTTCCATTGTTTCCATAAGGCAAGTTAGAGTAATTTCCTCCATCGTCCCTGCTACACTGAACTTCGATATCGCATGTTATTAGAAATAAACCTCCAGGGAAAATGGAAAATTTCCATTGAAAATTAATTTTCTTATGCTGAAAATTAGAAAAAAGTTGACCGAAATGGATAAGTATAAAGTATTCAGTCATATAAACATATGTTGGCCGTTTATGCGGGCGAGGCTTGAAAGTTAGATGTTGCAGTGAAATGACTGTGAAATACTTTTTGAACGATTTTTGTACGCTAGTATCCACTATACGGCTGCGAATATATCAAATCATCTATGTGAACTGCGGATTAATAAATGAATATGAGAGTGATGTTTATGTAACTATTCCTCCTCATTTTTGGAGATATGGGTAACACTCAGCAAGGAATTCTTCACGATCAATCCATAACAGAGTAAGCTTGGAGTAACTGACAAAATCGGCTGCGAAAAGAAAATCGTTATGAGTTGATGACGAAGCTTCAAATTATGGCAAACGATTAAAGTAACAAAGTTTACGCTGCCTTCCCTTAGTTAGTTGCTCCCAAAAGAGGGAACATTTCGCTATTGTGTGAGGGACTTCATTAACGCGTGTGGGCTGGTGCCGGACTGCACCACACGTGTCGTGAATATTCAATAACGAACCTGATAAAATTTCATTGTTCCCGTTGGTAGTGTCGTCCACAAGCACCTGCAATTTAGCCCCTGTTAGAAAACTGAGTTTAAGAAATATTAAAACGGGTTTTGAATCTAGTAAGAATATTGCAGATTCGTTTACCTGTTGACTTGTAGCATTGGTAAACTGATGAACTAAAGACATCTGCGTCGGTCGCGAAATTCAGGTTGCTCGGCGGCTTTCATTGCCACAACAGCAAAACATTACTTATACGAGCTGCGTTTCGCTAGGTGGCTGACTGACCTATACCTGTCTAAAGAAAGATGTTTATGGCTTTGTCACGAGCGTGATAAGTTGAACTGAGACCTTCGGATTCCGCGGCGTGATGCTCCACCACCGATCTAAAGCTTGGTCATGACTTGTCTCATGTTTGACAAGAGTCCTGCATACTGCTGGGATCTGCAATGTAGTTACACCTGCCTACTTGTCGTAATTTAATAAAGCGAGTTTCCTTTTCTAATTTCCGCAGATATATAGATGATAAATGCAGACAACTATGTAAGGGGTATGGTTAAAAAAAGGGAATGACATAGTTGATCAACCATCTATTCATCGAGGAAAGCTAGCGTTAGTTCACTGATTTACACTTTTCTGTCACTTGTCGTCAAGTGAGTGGTAGCTGTTCAAGACTGCACTCGCCTGCTGACCATAACACAGCAAAATCTTAATCAATCGTAATCAGTTTCTCCTCATAAAAAACTGCAATGAAAAGTATAGAAATCAGACGCATTTAAAATGTAAATTATACTCGAGTGGAACGCTCATTTATGGCTAGTTATATGAATAAATTTTGGAGAAATAAAAGCTTGACAACAATTCTTGCTGAGAAATATTATTGGAGCACTAATGGCGCTGCTTCTTCCATAATAACAATCCGTGTTTCGATGAATTCGATATTTTATTATCTGAAATGATTACTTTAATTCAATTCTTTACATGCGCGTTCTTGGGCCTTTGGCGTGACTTAAGTGATTTACAAGATAATTTTTCTTCACTGAATGAAGTCTTTTTTCTTTTTATTTCATTCTAACGGCCAGGTGGAAAAAGACAGATGTGGTATCCTCCTCCACCACCACCCCCACCTCCACCACCACCACCACCTCCTGGCCCCCCAGGGTCAGATGGACCCATGGGACCCCCGGGACCTCAAGGACCAGACGGACCAAAAGGGCCTCCAGGGCCCCCAGGGCTACCAGGACCACCGGGGATACCAGGATATCCCGGAAATCCCGCGGGACCCCCAGGCAGACCAGGGCCTCCTGGACCTCCCGGACCGGCCGGTGGCCAAGGACCCCCTGGAGACATGGGAGCAGTTGGCGCTCCTGGTGGAGCAGGCGGAGCTGGACAGCACTTGGGAAAACGAAAGAGAGAATTAACTGAGTGGGGAGAAATCACGAGACTATGAGGGACTTCAAAACTGAAGAACATTGCTGACTTATCTCAAGAATTTTAGGCTGGCTTTGACACTGCACCAGGGATTTCGGATAATTTTTTTGTATGTAAGTCGACACATTTTGTACTTCCAGGTTCGAATCATATTTACATGGTTCGGGCGTTTATGTTTTGAAATTATTTCAAGTTAGATAAGAAAAAGATTTTGTAAACAGTTGACCGTAGATCGTGAAACCATCAAGGCTAAAAATTTAACACAAAATTTGACATTCTTTTTTGTTGTTTTTGAGGACAAAAGAGATCCGAAAAAAAATTTATGGCCACTTTGGTAAACAGATGATGTTATAGTGTTGTAGAAATATCCTCAGAGATTAGTCAAATAAAGATATTTAGTTGAGTCTCAAGTTTGGTTTACCTATCTACTCATGTACAAAGGTGAATCCTTGATTGGAGTGTACCAGATTACTTCATTCATACGGTCATACCTGCATTAAGCGGCCACCGTCGGGAAATGGCTCGGAGGCCGCTCAATACAGGTTGACCGCATAATAGGATATTAAAAAAACAACAACAATAAAAGAATGTAATATTATGTCATAGATGACCTTTTAATGTACAAAAACTAGCTCAAAATTACTCTTAATATTGATTTCGGGAGATGAATAAGGATTAAATTTACTTGAAAGATTATTCTTAGTTTTATTTGAGTAGTCTTACCGTTCAGTACAGGTGGGTGACAATACAAACAGGCCGTTGAGACTCAGTAAAGGGTGACCACGGGCGCTCAATAGAAGTAACCGCTTGATAGAGGTGAAAACTATAGTAATTAATAAGTAAAAATTTACCGACTTTGAAAACCGACCGCTCAACACAGGTTCAACTTCGTGCGATAGTAAAAGAATGTTTTAATTTCTCGATTGAATGATCATCTCCCGGAACATGAACAAAAAGTGGCCTCGGCTAATAGCTGTCATCCCCTAAACGCTGCGATCTTACTCTTATTTGAATTTTCTGATGACGCAATTGAGAATTCAGTAGCTTCTAATCAGAGCTCTTTCCAACAAGAGTAGGGAGACAGGCATGAATACTGCAATCTGCCGTTCATTAAAAAAAGAGAAAACTTAACTGTTTCGAGCGCAACTACTAAGAACCAAAGAGGAGAAAGCCCCTACATATTAAGGACCTCTTTACATGGAGGTGCGGGACCCTAGGCAGGTGACGTAACCCGCCTGTTCATATAATCTCTTATTTCATCTTGATCACGTTTTTATAATAGGCGGGGTGATCCACCCTGGCGGGTTACCCTGGTAGGGTTACCTTGTCAGCCGGGGTGACAATTTACCACGTAAACGTCTCAAGGTAAGATAACCCGCCGAACCGGGGTGGCGTTCATGTCACAATAAGATTAAATGAACAAAATAATAGCGAAACACGAGTGGTTAAAAGTTAATACATTTCCTGACCGTCCCATGTAGACCTAAAACGTTAAACCCCAATTTTTTCCTGTTATCTTAGCAATGAAACCTCACCAGCGATTCAGTCACGTTTTTACTTTGAACTGAACTCTACATCGAGCTTTTAGCGAAAATCTTAGAGGAAAATAAATTACTTTTCTTCGGCAACGTTTTACCACACGTCGCCGTCGTGATATTTTAAACTCCTTAATTACAAGTGCGATAACAATCTCGAAAAACTTCACACCAGCATCCCTGGTTTGAAAGGTTGTATGTAACCGGGGGTTACCTCACCTACCTGGGGTCCCCCATATCCATTTAAACAGTTCCCAGAATATATCCCACACGTATATTTATAAAGGTAATAGGACCGAGTGTAGTCCAATCAGGTCTGTAATCATACGAGTGATTAACAAAATCGCGGGAGTCCGAAATGTCAATCGCGAGTATGATTACAAACAGAATTGGGCGACACAAAGTCCTGTTACCAATTAATCACAATGTTACAATTTCCGAAAACAACAAATACTTTTGGGACAAATATGTGCTGTAGAAAAAATGTCTAAGAAAGAAATTCCTCAACTTTGGAAATCCTACAATTTTATTAAGATAAGTGGTTGTTGCTATGGTGATTGTGACAAATTCTGTGATTAGCGGATTTGACCGAAAGGACTACGATTGGCTGCTTCAATTGTCCGATTGCAGGTGTCCGATTACAGCCAACTGTTCCATTACACCTCTACAAAACGATTAGTGAATAATAAAGCAGCTAATACACCAATCACATTTGAGGAAATTTTAATGGTTATGATTAATGAATGTAAACGTCCAAGTATTTGAAATATCTACGTAGGAAACCATCGTGGGAGCATCCACGTAACGCTGGCAGTAAAACCAATGTGCAGGACCTTTTCTCAGTATACATCTTATATTTTGACCTGGAACAGGTCAAAATACATAACCTTTCCTCCATATCCATAAGTCAACATAATCTGTGGTTACACTACAGACTGTTGCAGTTGAGATACGACATCGGTTAACAGTTGATTTACTATAAACACTACGATGTTAGTCTTGTTTCAGTTTTCTGATTACGCAGTTGAGAGTTCTATGGCGTTCTATGGCTTCTATTCTCATCTCTTTCCAACGACAGCTACAAGCATGGATCCACGGATCGTGGTTTATCTTACAGAAACTAACCTGGCTTCAGTTGTTCGAAGGGTGGATAACACTAACCACTAGATAAATCGCGATCCGTTGGATAGCGTAGTACGTTTAGGCCCTGAACTTTTTCAAACTCAACTGGTTACGACAAGAAATGAAAAAGCCACACATACTGTTAATATACCTATAACATAACTATCGTCCTCCTATTGGGCACCCAAAAGCATGCTAAATGGCCCTCTCGGACATTTAGCTTAGAAGATAATTATCTGTGCACTACAATAAATGGTTTGATCCCGGAGGTAACAGTCTGATCGTCCGGGTAAGCGTGAGTCGTTTCTATGGTGCCTGTAGTAGCCGAGACCTGTTGAGTGGAAGAAGTCTGTTCTACGTTAGTAAACAAGCTTTCCATTGTCAGTAGGTCACTCGTTGGTTAGGCCTAACCTACAAAACCAACTACTTTCAACGACTGACTCTGGAAAGCTGGTTTAGTAACTTAGAACAGACTCACCTACTCTCCTCAACAGGTGTCAACTACTCCGGCACCATACAAACGACTCTTTAACGTTACAAACGAACAAAACAGAACGATTTAACTTTGCCGACGAATCGAAACCGACCTACGCCACTTGAGCCTTAAAGCCAAAAACATCACAGCAAAACTGATCAATCAGTTTATACGAATCGGACTTAGAACATTCGACTGACAACTACTATTCACTTGATTCTGATGACTTCCGCTCAGGTAGTCGAAACGTCAGCCTCCACTACCGACAACAGTCCTTCTCAGGATCACACTCACCCGGACGATCAGACTATACTATCATATCTGTGCACTATTGACAAGTTAATAATTTATAAGTACATTTCAGGGTAAACTAGACAATGAAGGACCCACGTACGAGCAAACAGGTCCTCCCGGTCGTAGACACGAGAGATAATTCATATATCTGTTGCAATCACGGAAAAAGTGAATCACAACGAATATATTGAGGAAAAGCAGAGGGATAAAGACTAGCCTTGACTTTAAGGAATTCTCGAAAAACCAGAAGCAGTGGAGTACGGACTGTTATGGTTCTCGAAAACGACCAGTGAGACCGGTCAATCTTTTTTAGTTTTTCGATCTCATCTTGAAAGCAAGATGTAGCAACAACATTTAACTGATTTTCCTCGATCCACAAAAAGTAAGTTCCCATCAATAATAATAATAACAATAATACATTCCCGCAAAATAAAATGCCTCAGAAACTCACTCCTATCAGTGAAATCAGAATTGTACATGCGAGTTTCTCCATCTACCTCACTGGAAAAATCCATCTTTAACTCACTATACCTGTAGCTCATCTCTGCATAACTCAAACATTTGTAAAATCTCAAGAGATTGGCCTTATCATTACGTGCGTCTGAGCGCTGCAGTTCGCCAATTATTGTTCCAACCGAGGATACGGTATCATATAAGTCACGAGTCACCAAAAAGAATTACCTGGAGTATTATTTAAGGATTTGCTTAGGGTTAGTTAGCTATAACAAAAAGGTGAAATCGTTTCCTGCGATCGCGGTTTGACTTTAAATTTGCGAATCATCCAAAGGTGACAAGATCAAAGGACTTAAGCCAAATATTTAGCAGAGCGGCTGCAGCAGCTCAAAACATCCTGTACCACTCTCAACGACCCGGCCAACGACCAGTCTAGAAGATGGAGAAACCAAACGTTCTGTGTCCCCTGAAAGAACCGCTCCACGAAGAAAGTGTGTCGTCGTTTCAAAACTCATTTTTTGAAAAGGAGAAGCGTTTGATTCAAGTCCAAGGCGATTAAATGGCTTGATTGTCCCTTCGTAAGTCATGTAGTCCGATATGAGACTAAGGTGACGTGGATCTACGTTGATTCCATAGGCATTGAATACGTTCTTTATTTCCTTGAGAAACAAGAAAACCGTGAAACAACTTAAAATCTGACCAGAGTAAAAACGGAGGGGAGAGAGGTGGACATAGGAAGTGAAAGTAGGATAACATGAGATAATTGATTGGCTTCATGTTCAATGATATCATAAGACTGCCAACTGAGAATTGTGAGCGATAGAGGAAATTGGCTAGTGATTCATTAGTGTGGCGCTTTCAAGGTCAACTAGAACAGAACAAATGAAGTAAAAACGAAACGTTGAGAATGAAAAAAAAAATTAGACTTTCGGACTCACCGTGGAACAATAAGTCACTTATTGGAACACTAATGTGGTGTTTTTTGCGAAAACAGATAAAGAACTGTTGTGGGGATAAGGATTGAACATACTGCAATAATATAGGATGCAATCTATAGCTAAAAAAACCCGACTCTGACCGGTGCCGGACCCGGTGCCGTAGGATTTCACTCTGTGAGTTGATAATAAGTTTTGAGTAGGCTTCAACGTTGACTTAAAATGGATGTGCTCTAGCAAACAAAATCACTGGAATCCAAAATGTATCACTTACTTAGAGTTCGCGAGCATTAAAGGAAAACACCATCCATTATTCGGTGAGAATTCTTGGCAGCATGCTCATTGCGAGAAAGTCAGACATTCTGACATTCAGAATTAGCACGAGCATGCTACAGTGAGGTAAACTTAGACTAGCAATGAACGGACGAAAGAGTATCTCATCATTTCGATACTTAAAATGAGCGTAAAATAATATTTCAGACATCACCAAACGCTTTGGGAAATAAATCGCAGTGTTTGATGGGCTCTTACACCAGAGCCTTGTAGTGATGTCCATTGTCTAATGTTGACTTTTGGACATGTTGAAACTGGTTTACTGAGCAAAAGGAATACATTCCAATTCCTTTTTACCATCTGACTATTCTGTTGCTGTTAGCCACTTTATTGACAAACTGTTTCTTTGTAAATAAACAAAGTAAGGAAAAATACCTTTTTTATAACTTTTGCTGCAGCTTCAATTCCATAAACCCTTGCCATAGCATGAATATCGTTAGTATACACCTTTGTCAAGTCTAATACGTCTTCATATTGCCACGTTTCCTGATAAAATAGCACGTGGAAAACTTAATCAATACTTATATGTTAGGAAATCAGTGAAAAGCAAAAAACCATCATGCACAGACATATTACGTTAATCACATGATGAAGACACAAAGCTTCAACAAAAACGAAGAACACTTGCAAAACCTTCGCTTTGTGAACTTCAAGTGAAAACCCAGACAATATTTTAACAACAATTAATACTATACGTCAATTAGCACACTGTACATAAAAAGCATTTAGAAGATTTATAAGTACACCAATCAGTCCCCAATAATCCATAATAGTCTAGCAATGTCTGAATGGTCAAGCACGTGCCTCACTGTTATTAACCAAATTAGTCACTTTGTATACCAGCAAGTTAGTCAAGCAGTCTGAACGATTCTGAAGGCTAAGATGATGAAGAGGCGGACGAGTAAGATGCAGTTGATCAGTCAGTAGTCAGCTATTTATGATGAGAATTCTTTTTCTACCATTCTCTAAATTAATTATCAAATGAGAGGACACCAAAAAAATTTTCGATCTGGGATCGCAAAAATTGTCCGCAATTTCAAAACAGTGGGAGTTGTTTAAAGTCATTTCATTGTAGTTTTAACCAAGGATTCAACTTTTGTTGATAACAATAAGCTGTTCAGATGGCAATACGCAACTTGACATGATATTTACCAACTTAAAAGTAAGGAAGGAATAAATATAATTCGGTGACATCGACCACTACTTACTTGAATATTAACTCCTTCTGTTTTCAGCACGACGGTATCGTTATTTTCAATTAAAAAACATCGATTTATGTGCGGCGTTTCATAGACAACACTCTGTTGAGAGATAAAGTACAACAGATATCAGAGTACTCTTGGGTGAGCTACATTGTGTCATATCAGTGCACTTGGAGCAAGAAAACGTCACTTACAGCCTCAGCCTTCAACGTCCGCTACAAACTAAACAATTCCCAAAATAACCCAAGCTGTGATTTCAAGGTAACGCACCCGTGTGAATACAAGTTTCCCGATTTTTTTAAACTTACCTTATAGGCGAGTTTCTCAATCAGAGATGACAGTTGTATCTTAAAACTATCAGCAGGAAACTGCAAAAATAAGATTCTATATATCAGTACCATGAAAGCACCCTGATGAAGTCGTTCTCTTTGGAATTCATGGCACGACGAATAAACTCAAGATAATTGGCGATCATACTCAAGTTATCTTTTGAAAAGAAATCTTTTTTCCTTAAATGTAACGTTCGCTTTTCAAAACGTTCACTGGTTTAAGCGAGAGAGACTACGTATGGATATCTGAATATTCAGTGAATAAAGTAAAAACACAAGACAAGGCTAACATACCATCAAGGACACTTCACACCATTCTTCTTTCTTGACATCGTAAGAATAGCCTCCAATGCGAATGTCACTTTCCAAAACACGCTGAAGAGATATAGAAGAGATGGTGGTTAGCTCTGATTCATATGACAATCACGAAAGCGTCTCTTGCACTTTTAGTCTTGTGGGCTTGCATTTCAACATATTCAGCTATCACGACGAATGCAACTTAGCAACTGACAAACATTAAGAGCTTCGGTATAGTAGTTCTCCATGAGAATATTTGCTTTTTCAAGTAATTAATATTATTCAAAAGACACGGGTTTGTAGCCAATTGAGACTCCAAATCAGAATGATTGTTTAACATTGACTATAACACAATAAGTGCTCATAACTGATTGTTGAAGTAAGCTGTGTCCATTCTGCAGTCGCTTTGGCTGTACGTTCCGCGCTCTTGAATCGAGTGTGAACGTTTGCAGTGCGCGGATGTGAGATATTGGCAAAATTTTAAAATAATTATTACTCTAGTCATCCTGTCTAAATTTGTTAAACGTACCTCCAAATGTCAATATATCATGATTGACTCATTTTTGTTTTGGTTTCGGACTGGGTAGCAAAATTGTGGACTTGCATTAAACAGAATCCTGGTTTGAGAGCCTTGTAAGTCTACACTAGTCACAACGATATTTTTCATAGCAGATTACCTGTATTCGCGCATCATCGGTCTTCCTTGATTTCCGTTTGCCTTTACTTTCATTGTATTTCAAATCTTCGTCATCTATTTGGAAAACAGAGATAGACGAATGACTACAACCTCCATTTTCGCGAACAGTCCATAATATTACTTCTAAACTTTGCCAGATATCAAACAAACGTAAGAGTTGGCTGCTATTTTGCATGTGTGTAGTTACCGCTTTCCTCAGGCCTGGACCTCCTTGTAAAACAAAGCAGTTTACCTGATGAATATTCAATCTACCAAATATTTTCGCTCCCTCGCATTTGGTTTAACGACATAAAGTGAATGGATATTAACCTAGCTAAAACTGTGGATAATACAGTGACATTCTTCAAATGATATTCCCCTGTATATAAACAAGTCCGTCCAATAAGATGAATATCTTAAAAGTTGATTGAAGACAAAATTGAATTTTGCAGTTGTAACAAAGTAAAGGTGATATCAAAAATTTTAGGAGTCAAAATCTACTCTGTAAACGCTTTTGATAGTATAATGTTTATAAATTCTATTTTTCCGCCCGCTGAAAAAAAATTAATGAATTATAAACACAGTAACCTCCATCTGGAGCGAAACTGTGCTCGCATATTTGTACTTTGACATTGACTCTTTCTTGAGGCTCACAACTTCTCGGAACAGACATTGCCCGAATGGAACTTATTGTTTACATGGTAACTAAAAAAGTAGAGTGTAATGAACACATATAAAAACGCAAATACATATCGATAATGAATAAAATAAATAAGTCGTTCTTATTTCAATCACAACCACCGCAACCAAAACTAAACCAGTGACAGTGTTCAAGGAAAAAAATGTTGACTTGTCAACGGCGGGTAGATCTACCAGACACTCACAAATCATAATATTTTATTACGACCGATTTCAACTATTGTTCAATCATTGGAATATCGGGTTTGTTTTTCACAATTATTTCAACAATCTCTACCTGACGGCTTAGAAGAAACGATAATTAATTTTCAACGGGAGAGCATGGGCACAATTACGCATGAGTAGAGCAGATGACATTGCACACAAGAAGACCATCATTGGTAGGTCGCGTGGTGAAGAGGTGTGTTCTTAGCCAGTGAAAAGGAAGGAAAGCTGCATCGAAAGATAGTACAAATAGTGTGTACCCTGTATAGTTGCGTCCATTCTTGAGCTGATTGTTGCTTCACTGCTATCTCCATCTGTTCAATAAAAGAAATTAAGTTAAATATGTAAAAAAACATCAGCTGTAGCAAGCTACAAGCAGTGACTTTACATGTAGAATTATGTCCAGGATCGCTATTTGCAATAAAATTAACAACAAAAAGAAGACCACGTACTACTCAAGCGACATCCACACACAATAAAAGAGTAAAACATAAGGGACCAACTTACCAAAATTTTCAAAAATATTGGTGAAATTTTTGTTAAAGAGTGCAATAATTTTAAAAGCAAGTTCAATGATTAACAATCACGAAGTACAAGCAAAATTCGACTAACAGAAAACAACGCTGAATACCAGACTGTGTTCAGTTTTTACCTCAGACAACCGTTACTTAAAACTTCGCTGAGTGTTATTATTTAGGAACAGTTTGCTGAGTGTAATTATGTAAGAACAGTGATGTTGTCGTTGTTTTTTTCGGTTTACCTTCAGAGGAATCATCAAGTTCACGTTCAACCATCTGTTCATCCTCATCCGGGGCTTCATAGCTGGCATGCTGCATGATGGATAATGCCATATTAAGGATTATTATATACTCAACAAAATATCGCGTTTCTGATTGGTCAATGATGAATGCATAAATAGGTTATAGAGTGCAATAGAGGTTATAGAGTGCAATACGGAGAAGTTGCCATGGAAACACCGGGGAAGCGCCAAATTTGAACACCAAATTATAAAAAAATGGCCGAGAATATAATAAATAAAAAATCGTATGAACCTGCTCGTGCATTTCGTGATTTATGGTCACTCGTGATGTTTTGAAAGTTCTCAAAATTGCACGAGCCGCAGGCAAGCAGCCAAACATCACTCGTGCCCATAAATCACGAAATGCACTCGCGTTCATACGATTTCCTATACTTATACAATCAAAGGTTCAATGCAAGAAGGTTACTTTGGGCAGCGTTCATATGAAAGAGCTTCATTCGTGAAAATGAGAGAACTAATTCGGCAAGCAGGACGATTAAAAGTATCACTCATTGCCTTATTAGTGTGGCAATTATCATGTTTCTTTAAAATAAACGGCAAAACTATTACCAACACTTCCTTATTTTTACAGCTCAGTCGCAATGTAAATTGAGCCATTTAGTCATTTCACCTGCTGACGTCTCTGCCTCTGTTTTGCTTCATTAGCATCACCATCAGCAGCTTCTTCATCGGAAAGATCAGCATTGTCATCATCATCGTCATCATCTAGCAAACAATGTCAACGCAAGCTATTCCTTTCCAATAAAAGACTCAGCGAGACTACCAGATGGCAATGAATGAGTTGCCAGTAATTGGATCCTTGTGTTATGGGCAAACGTTTATGGTATCGCCAGGGGGCATATATTGCGAGTTGATGGAAGGATCAACATGAAAAAAGGTTGTTATGACGTCAGAAAAAAACCAATTAGGAGGGGATGATCGTTTTTTCACGATTACACACGATTTTCACACTATTACAAAAATAACTATAGATCGCGAGGAAAATAACCCAAAAACGCATTTTCAGTAGTATTGACGTGTGTACAGCCATCTTCAATAATCAAGTTATGGCAAAATCTGAGAATTTACCTCCTTAAAGGAGAGAAGTCGTTGCGGATAGGGAAAATTTCATTCCTCCCGAGAGCTGTTGTTCCTGAGAGCGAAGAAATAAGCGATGATCTCTCTTCTCAATCGTTTTTTAGGGATATTGAAATAATCTTTCCCCAAATATTTCCTTCTGTCAAAATACGATGTTTAGCCCTTGGCGATTCCATGAACCTTTGCGCAAACACAAGCATCCATTCGATCAATCACTTATAATTAGCTAAGTCATATCGATTGGTGTCAATAGCCCTGTAATTGTCATTCTCCTTTTAAGTTCCCGGGGCTCAGGGAGATTTTCAAGGAAAGCTATTGGGATTCATAGGAGGTAATTTAGGGGGGAAAGCACTTAAAATCACTGACACTTTGACTGTATCTATAATAAAACGGTACGTATAATACTCTTACCAGGCTGGGTACTTCTTTCTTCGTCCCTATCATTTCTCTGCTGCTCTGTGTTATTCACAGACTCGATAGTTCTAAAGTTTACAAAAATAAAATGAGTAGGTGCCTTGACTACAAATAGCATAGTGTGAGCTTCAAAATGGAAACTCTTCATTTACTTGCTCAAAAAAGAAAAGATGCCATTTCTTTTGCTTCGTGCTGAACAAGGATGCTTAGAAAGTTCTAAAACTGACAAGTAACTGTTATCTGGTGATCTGGAGAAATACACGATTGCTTGCAAATTGAAGTCCTGAAGGAGAGAAAGGAAATGTTTCTTTCATTCACATATCGTTTAGTTTGGTTCATTCTTGTTCTTGTCCACTCAAAGTAAATTGAACTCTCACGCCACTGATTCCCTCGAACCACCAAGGGTGGCTATTAAACTGACCTTTCACCACGTTTAACTTTAGCGGCTTTAATGACGGCCCCAATGACTCTTTTAATAAAAACTGTTTCCATGTGGTGAAGAACGTCTTCTGATCTCACAATCAACTCATCCTGCAAGATAAGGAACGACTAGAAATCTAAATTCCACGTAAACGCTGGATCATTATGAGCAAACGGAACAAGCAATAACATTTGCAATACGAATACTGAGATTTAATCTAAACAAGGCTGTTAAAGACTAGAAACTATGTGATGGGCCATAAGATTTTTCTCTCCAGGGAGAACAACTTATGACCAATCAAAGGCCGCATACGAAAGTTTTCATCCTCTCAGTTTTACCTGCCTTTGAGGTCGCCGCGAATCGCAAAGGTGAATGAAATTGAATGTTTTGCTGCTTGCCCAGAATCACGGCTTCTAGGTTCGCAGACATTAAATAAGCCGGACGATATAAAGAGGATCAATAAAACGAAAACAGGAAAAAAGAGAACGTTTGAAGTTGTCCGTTAGTAGCAAGTTGATTAAATGAACGATTCCATTGAGGCCTTGAGCTACTGTCTCTCTTATTAACTCCAAGCTTCCGCCGATCTACGGCATTGTCAGGGAACGTAAAAAACATATATCGTTAAATTCACCAAGGATGCCGTAAGCGGGCGAAAGCTTTGAATAAAAAAAATACGATAAAATCGTCCATTTAACTAAAAAAAAGAAAACTAGGCAGAAATGCTACTTTGCTTAAGGAATTTCTGACGCTGAGTAACGAGGCAATATTAAGTGAGTCCTAAGATCTGATTGGGTATCCGAGCGGGCGAGATGATCCTGCGCAAGCCAAAGGAAGTGGAGCGGACTTAGGTTCATAATTTTTGGACAATTTCGGCAATGTAGTCGCAAAAAGCGGTAGAAGACAGTCAAATCAAAGAAAACAGAAACGATTTTTGTGAGTTAATTGTGCTACAAAAACCTAAAAATTTCAAAAAATTTCAAAAACAAAATGAATATTACTGTGGCTTTGTCTCACGGAAGAGAAGATAAGAGAAGCTAGCGTTATTCCAAAGCAAGAACTGAATTTGTTATATTGGAAATGTTTTAAAAACGCAAAGTACCACTAGTGTGATAATTTGATAACGTACACGTTTAAGGCCATTTTAGATAGTCTCACCTTGAATGACAACTCGCTAAGAAATTGAAATCTGATGCGGTACCACCTTTCTCTAAAGAAAAACAAAAAGAACTTGAACTTTACTTTAAGAACTTGCGTTGATAAGTCTCACAGTACAACAGCAAGATTTCTGTATAACAGAAACATACATAACATCATAATAAATAATATACATAAAATTATAAACTGCCAGCTAAATCTGACTACAGATTTCTTTAAGGGGGGAGGCTTAAAAAAACTCAGAGCACTGAAGAGTATGAAGTTTGAAGCATACGGTTTGGCTTAGGTTTACAAGTTTCAAAATTTTCTGACAAAAAGCACATTCCAATTCCTTTTGCTGTTTAGAAAATGCTCCTAAAAGTTACGGCAACTGTCACATGATAGGAAATTAAAATTTTTGTCTTTGTTTTGAAGTATGGCTTCTTTCTAAAAGTTTATTTTATGGCGAAAGTAAACCTTTCTCTCTCAATTAGCGATCAAGTGCTCCTTTTCTGGTACAGGGCTTGGAAACGTAGGACGCAACTCGCAACATGTCCACGCGTATTATACGTTAAACAACCGAGTAAGGTGTATTTACTCGTGCCGTACAGTGTACACCTAATATGCTGAAATTTACATGCTTTATTGCACCTTACTTGCCAGTTTAGAGTTTCTCACCGTGTTCCAGTAGAAGTTTTGGATGGCAATGACTCCCACACATCCACAGATTGTAATACCTAGAGGAAAAAAAAAATTCAATCAGTGTTATATATAAGCCTGGCGGAAGTGTGCTTCTTTTTAAATTCAGCAACTCGTCATCGAGCCTACGGCAAGTTTTGATATGGATAGATCATTACGTCATAATGATGAAACGTACGAACATGTTCAGCAATATTTATAGGCAACCAAAGTTAAAAGAAAAATCAATCAGTGTGTTCAGAGTCAGTCCACTATCGTGGAGTTATTGTACTCGTCAACTACCAGACTCCCGGTACTTATGGTACAGCTTAACAAGAAAACAAGAAAGAAAAAGGAAAGCGCAGACAATCAATTACTTATATGCACATTCAGCTAATCTGGTAGAAAAACAACATTACGACAGAAGAACAGTCCCTTCATTAGTACAAGATGTAATGGGTAGAGTAAGCATAAAGTCGACTAGCTACTTTCACGCTGAAGACAATAGACATTTGGAGTCGTAATTGGCCCCACCAGAAGCAGTGTTATTAAGGAACGCTATTTTTGTTATGCCAATTTCAAGACAGGTTAGAGAGCGCTTAGACAATACCTCAGGTATTTAACCAATAACCTGAGCATTACACAATCAGTAACAGACTTTTTCATGGGCTACCAAATAATCACCTTCTGTTTTGTACTAATTCCAAATCGAGAGTGAGTGTAACATTGACGTATCTAAACACCGAGAAACAAGATGTTTGGATACCCCGATGAAAAACGAGCTCGAGTCGAAAATAAATTCTCACTTTTAAACAAATAATAAATAAAGAGTTCTAATTTGACTTGTGTGCGATGTATCGTCCCTACCCTTTTGCCCATTTCTCCCAACAATTGTCTTCGTGCCGCAGTAGTAAGACTTTGGATCGGAAATGGCCTGGACTAAGTAAGGTTACTTATGACTAATAAGTATTCAATGACTTTGTGCAAGTTGTCGATGTGCAAACTCTCACTGGAGAATGATGTATTGTTTTTCATTGGGTATCGAAACACACAAACGTGATGTGGTATACATCCGGTGATTGGTAGTTGATCTAATGAATTATTAATGAGGTTGAGAGTGTATGTTACAAAGTTTTGTGGGGCTAGGTATTGTTTTAGCCCAGAAAAAATCAGTTCGAGTTTCATTTATATATTTTATACACCAAATAAATAACTTTTCAGTACATGCTGATAAAGTTTCGATTTTGGTTGTCATTTTGGAGTAGGGTCTATCAGACAAAGCGCAATAAAGTAGTCATGATATGAAAAGGACGTCATTTGGGACAAAAAATAATATAGTGTCGTACCTGCGCCAAAGTAACTTTGGTTAATTGCCTTTGCAGCTGTTTAGCAAGCTTCTGTGACCTCTTCCTTGGTTTAAGAGGGAGGTCCATGGTGGGGGTTTTGATATTTGCACTAGCAGTCATCAAAATCTCCCTGCGAGCGTATTTTTGAATAAAATAACATTCACTACAGCGCTCTGTAAATGTGGTGGGTATGAAATTCAACTACAATATGAAAAAGTACCAAATTCAAATGACAAAAGAATTCAACGATTTCGTCAAACGCAAATTCTGTTAAAGTGAAGAAGAATATGGTTGGGATTCTAAGCGTTTGTTAAGTTCATCTCAGTAAGTCTAATTCACATTTCGCGACAAGAACTAGAAAACTATCACCGTCATCACACATCAACTGGAGACTGACTGACCTCAAAAACACAACAGATTCGTTGCTGTTGTGCGGCATGAAATATACTCTATCGAATGTTTCTATCATCAAAACGTTTATAGCTTTTAGCCTAGCGAAGTTTTCAGATGCGAATGGAAAGTGATCCTGGATTGCTTTGGTTAGGCTTTATCTCACTCTGTGATTGCTCTAGAAAACTCACCCGCCATCTCAATCATTAAAACGCAAATTTTACACAAATTCCAACTTGGTCACTCGCGTTTTCCCGCGCTTCAAGCAGGTTGCCTGTTTTTACTTCGAGTTCTCATTGGTAAATGATGATGTTAACTTTTGCCCTGACTATTAGTTGTGGTTACTTCAGGTTGGTTATGATTCTTCAAAATTCAATTGAAAACTGCTCCATCCACAAAAAATAAAGGTATTCGCTTTAACGAGACAAGATTGCAAAGCTAGTATTTACGAAAAGGCACATGTTATGTTAAATTTCATAAACAAATTTAAACAATTACCTTAATCTTGGAATTCCAAGAGTCACATTCATCTCACCCCGGCCGGCAAAGTGAAACGTATTAAGTGTCATTTGAGTAGAGGGTTCACCAATAGACTGATAAAACAACAACAACAACAACAACAACAATGACCTTGTGCTCAAAATACAGTTTACGAAACAAGATCTTTTGTAATGTTTTTGAGTTTTGCAACCATTGTTGCTTTGGGAAGAATTGATTATATTTCTTTAAAATGGAATTCTTCTTGTAGGAGACATGACATGTATGAAAATGAACAACTTCAATTTAATGAACCATACATTTCGAGCTTAGTTTGGGCATCATTTTTTTGTCTTTCAAACAAAGAAGAGCAGCTGTCCAAACATTCAAAGTTAAGTTAAACAGGTAAAAGGAAAAAATCGGCAACCCATCACCTGAGCTGCCAACAGTCCTACAGCTTCTCCTGGCTCAGCTAAGGCACGGAACGCTTTCAGGTATATCAGGTTTTTGAACTTACTGGATGGTAATTTCAAACTGAAAAAAACAACTGCACTCACTTTGAGCTCAATTTTCCAGTATTTCCTTTTGATATTGTTGAATACTGAGCAAAGGACGTATACAATAGTTTTTAGCCAATATTTATTCTTTTTGAAGCTCATTAAAAAGAGCCAAAACAATTTCAAGTATTTTGCTTTGAAATAACGTATTCCTTTTTTTTCAAGTTAAGATAAATTTATTAATAACTGGACTCTAAACATTCTGTTACGATACAATGGAAAAAATAGGCGTTGGTTGGTAGGAAACTTCTGTCATCACAACCACTCTGTGCTGCAGTCAAAAGGGTTCTTCAAGCTAGAGAGAGGACAATTCTTTTAAATTAATCAATTTGAAGAACACTTTAAGAGCTATACGCTTGAGATTTACCCAGCAAAATGCTTTAAAAACTATTTGTAATGACTGAATTCAATGTTAACCTTTCTTCCGACTCGTACTCAGTCAAGCACTTGTCAGGGTTTCCTTCCATATAGTTCTTGACAGACATGAAAATTCTCTCAGAAACAGCTCCAAAGTGTCTGTCGGGCTGTAACTTGGACAAAACAGGGTCAGGAAAACGTGCGGATTCCTTATGATACCTGAACAACAAAACACTCTGTTTAAGTATGCAAAGGTGCGTTCTTTGACTGAATGGCTGAAGAGTTAATGAAAAAAAAGTTCCTTTAAGTTATTTTTGCTTAACTCATTAACAAGTCAACTGAGAGAGACAAACAACATTATTTGACAACCTCTTTAAGAGGTCAAAAAGCTAAACGAGCTCATTCACCTCAGAGGATAATTGGTCCATGACAGGGAATTTGAAATAGGATCATATTCATAGCCAAACATTTGAGATTATAAAAAGGGCGCAATGCATAAATGTTTGAAACCTTCCCGATTCCTAAATTGCTCGAAATTGTAAAGGTTTTCATTACATACCCAGAAGGAAGAGGAGTGACAGAAAAATCAGACCATAAATTGTTCACACGCCAATGCGTATGCAAAGGATGATGCTTTAAATAGAGGCACATCCTTGAAATAATCAAACCAGCATCTCAAATATTCTTAGACGCCAATTACCAAAAGATCTCTCTGTTAGCAACTATTTTCCATTGGTCAACAGTAACACAGATGTTACAATGGAAGAGTTAAAAGACAATCATCTTCAGGTATCTCTCACTTTAGTGAAAGTCAGTGACCGCAAGTAACAAAATGTGCAACTGAAGTGACAAAACACACCCTCACGCTTAAAGGGTCCCCTGATGGCAATGTTACACAAGAGGAATACACTGAAGTCCTCTGCTACGATGGATCTTTGGACATACATTCCTCATTTTGATCGTCTAAGAAACTTCCTTGATCCTTCTGATGATTATGGTACAGTAACAAGAGAATGTGTTGGAAAAAATTATACCACGACATAGAGGAAGATTTCAAAGCCTTCAATGACACCTCGAGGAAAGAAAGTGAATCTCAGGCATTTCAAGGAACCCGCCAAAGGAAAACCACAAAGCGGCTAAGCCACCAGTCACCTTCAAGGCTATATGTCCTTAAGGGACTGAGCAGAAGTCCGAGGGAAATTTACTCATTTGAATACCTCAAAAGTTTCTGGGTTTCAGTCTGCTAGGGTCTCATCTATTCAAGTGATATCCCTGCGTACAAGTTTTAATTAACTAAAATCAACAGATTATGAACTGTTTATATTCTCTTGCTAAAATGCAAGAATTGTCGATAAAATAAAAGAAACATGAGTCACGGGATAAAGCCCACCTTTTGCGCACAGCCAAGGGTGCTTCATTCCATCGTTCAATCATCTTGAGATCTGTCTGAAGGGGAAAGAAAAGTTGGTGGTTCATCTTATCAATAAATTCAACTGAACCTTTCCTTACTATTACTCTGTCCGCTACAGTAAATATCGACCGCCAAACACTTTAAGATGATCAGTGACGTGGTACCTGAAAGTTATTACCCCTCTCGGTTTCTCATTGCAATTCTTATTTTGCTCTACAAAAATCAGATAACCTTATTCATGCTAATCTTGATTTTTGTTTACTTTGGACACACTTGAATAACATTGCCTACGCGATCTATAAACTAAATGGAAAAGAAGAAAATAAAAAAACAAAATAACAAATTTGAATAGACATTCATTACCTTTAGTATGTTGGGAACGTTTTTTAAACTTAATTATGCCCTTTTGCTATTTTCATTACTATAATTATTCTTTTTGGAGCTAAAAATATTTTTCGAAGGTAGTTACAAGGTAATTCACCCCCATACCTCAGATCGCCCAAACGTAATCTGACTAGCACTTGATTTTCTATTTTGTATTTCTTTACACTTGTCTGCAGCAAAATAATGGTACGGTGAGGTTCTTTTAATGTGACTCTCTTTTTGTTTCCTCATCTTTTTGTTGATCTAAAAAGGAAACATTGCAAATTAAGAAAGAAAACCCTTAGATCATGTCAAACTCATTTTGGTGTCCAGACAATGTTCTTCTTTGAATATATTTATTTTTAGCCCCATTTTTACACATCAGTAATAGTCAGCATTTGAGGTGGGTGATACCAAAAAAATGGGGGGGGGGGGGAACGAAGTATATCTAACGATCTGCAATTCCTGTTTTGTCGATGAATGCATTTTTTTATGTCATTAACTGGTTAGGGCAGCAATTGGTCGGTACTCGTACTGGGATTTAATCTGACAGGTAGAGGTACATCAAGAAAAATGGCGAAGAAAGAAAATTCATACGGTGAACACGGTGAACTCATTTAATGGAACCAAAACTATGAAAGAGATAGACTGAGCTTGTCGATTACTGTGTAAAATCCAAATAATCTTGATTCTGGCGCCAATCACACAAAGTTTTACCAACAAAGATCGATTCTCAAGTTCTATTTCATTATGAAAGTTCCAACACACCTTATTTTCAAGCTTGAGTGCTTCTTCTGACTGAAGATGGGGAAGAAGAGCTTTGGGATTCATTTGCTGTAGAAAAGCCTGTGTTCATCCAAAAAAAAAAATGTGAACAAAGTTAAATCAAAAGCTGTTTCAGAAAATGCTTCGACCATTTGTATAGAAATTCCATTAAACGTTATTTGTTTCATTAAAAAGCTCATTCAAGTGCTGTTACGCCTTTATATAGAGCAAACACTTGGACCAGTGTTGCAGGCTCGAAAGGACGATAGAGAATTTCTACAATACAGTTTTGGATAATTAGAGCGAAAGAGGTGCAACACCTAGAAACAAATTCATTATGGGAACTTTAACTTTTATGCTTAAAAATTTTTCCGTCATGTTTTACAGGATGCAAGTAATTGAAATATGTCAACTCAACAACGTGTTTAAATTCTTCATCGACATAGCCAGTTTTATCTTTTTAAGCACCAAGGATACAATTTCTAGATTGCATGGAACCATGAGGGCGCTGTATTTTGCATGTATTTCTGGAGTCATTTTAACTAAAAAAAGTTGTCACCGTATAAAATTGTCATTTTTTTCATCGATTAGCCGATAACTTACGAAAGAGCTAGCTTTTAATCTTATTTCTCTTTTTAAGCAAGCAGAACATACCCTTCATATCGTGATTTCATTGTGAGGGAAAACCTTAAAATTTATGAAAACTCTCAGAAAACGTGCGTTCGATCTCTAATTGGCCAAGGCTTACGTCATCTCCTACTAAAATTACACCACCTGAGGTGGGACTCGACTCTCTTCGACAAATCAGATCGCTGACAACCGTTAGTCAGTTTGGCGATTACACAAAAATGTCAAACGTATAGCTAAGCTCTCTGTCAGTCAGAAATGTACAGGTGTGACACTGATCAAAATGTAAACAAAAATGTAAAGAACCTTGTAGTTGCTTGCCATAAAGGGAAACTGCTTCTCCGAAAGAAAGGAAGTTTTCATGACATCCAAGCCATCTTCACCATAATAAAACTGCACAAGAGAGCTGTCACTATCTCGCACAGTAAGATCATAATTGACTAGGAGACCTTCCAGGTGTTTAATGAGACAGCGCTGAAGGTAGCCACTACGACTTGTTTTCACAGCTGTATCCACAAGACCCTAAAAATAACAAAACCAACAACGCAGCTTCATTTACTTCATGCAATGGAGTATATAGGTAATGTGGTATATTCATTCATCACTTCCAACATGATGCGAAGCTGGACATTGTACACGACACGTTAAGAAGAAATAATCATATTTGAAGAATGGATGATGGCTGACGAATCGACTCACACTGAAAAATCTGCAATTGAAGCAACAATTATGAATATCGAAGACTGAAACATGACTTTAACTTGTGCCTTAAGCTCTATTACCAAGACCAAATTTTTGAAAAATTTTAAGAGATATCCAATATTCAGGATGAATTAATATCAATCTGCGAATGTACCTCTCTTCCTGCCATACAATGAAAGAAATACTCCTGTGGCCTGATTCCTGTCAAGAAACGCCCATCAACAAATCCCCCAGCCCTCGGACTGCTATCATATGGCAGGAATGAGGGCAAAGACCTTCCACTGACCATAAGGGGTGGTCGGCGCCCCTCCAGCTCTATCTGCCCCAAGAGGCAGGAAATCTGCATGCAGTTGACTGAGGAGCCCTTAGCCCCAGACTGAACCATCAGCTGAAGATTGTTTTCAGGAAACCTCTTGAGAAGACCCAAGGGAATGCAAGCCCTGTTGATCATGTCTTGGTAATGGTCTGTCTTCTTTTTATGCTTAGGTCAAGCTGTTTCATATCACTTCCATCCTTGTTATGGTGGGCCTCCTGTAGCTTTTGTTCCAGAGTTGAACTAGGACCATCCATAACAAAAAGTGATCACAAAACTAGAAAAACTTAATTGCCTGCGAGAAGTATGTCATATTTCATTGCAACTTAAGTTTCAACAAAATGATACGATAGGTATTCATGTAATTCATATCTGAAAAATAAGTATCATTAAACTGGATCTCCATCAATAGCAAACGAAGCAGTTGGAGAGAAATATGCCCTGTTTGTCCATGTAGGTCACAACGGACAAATACTTATGTTTTAAATAGCTGGTGTAACACTCTACAGGCCAACTCCTAAGCACTGGGGTTATGGTTTGGGTTGACAGTAGGGTAATGTTAATTACTGGAAAAGCACAAAATAGCAGTACACTATTGCAAGAAAAGGCCAAGATAATCAAAGAATGATTGCCAGATCTTTAAAGGAGACTTTGGAAACCTGTAACTTTACAGTGATAACAAGAGCAGTAGTTGTTTGTGATAGGAATGAGGCCAGATCATTGAGTGATTTCAAGAGAGCAGAGTCCGTAGTTACATTCTAAGCTTATACAAAGACAGGCTGTTAATTATTAGGTTACTCTTTGAAATCTCAAATACAGTAATTTGTAAATTGTTGCACATGGTTTTTAAGAACAGGGACAAAATCACATGGTTTCTATACCATTCTCTTCAGCATGCAAGTGATAGTAATTGGATAGAGCCAATTGCCATGCACCACACTAATGCGTTTTAATTTCAAAATTACTCTAGTATATCACCGCTTAGGTATCTGTGCAGTTTTGATAGTAGTCAAGCAAGCAAGCAACAACTTTATTTCTAGCCTCTAAGAACGTCTTAGTTTCCCTCCCACTCACAGAAAGTTTTGATTGTTTCTATATTTCGTTAGTCTTTGTAATTTCTTCCTGATTACTACACCATTGTTTCAGTGTTTCTGTTGAATACCTTTGATGTAATAGTCAAGTGTTTTATGTACGTAGGATACACACTCGATAAACTGTCTGGTCCCAAAACAAACCTCTGTCTGTTGTGGTGTTTAGACTCACTGTTGTTGTTGTAAGAAAATGTGTGAAGACCAGCGAGGAAAATTGTGACTTTCCATTATTGAGTTATCTACCCTTTCAAAGTTAGGTTGTGTCACAATTGGCATGCAGAGACTATGTCAAGTAAGTAGTCAACATGAGCACACCCGGTCCATACCCAGTCCACACCTAGTGAATACCATTTACCTTTCACAGTCACCAAACAAACCAAGAGCCTCTTTTGTAGCTTCAACTCCAGATGCTCTCCCTTTCTTTATAAATTTGTGCCTTTTGTTGTCCGCCTTCTCCTTGACTAGGATGTCCTCTACACCTAGGGTGAATCCTTGATATTGAAGGAAAGTTGTGAACACTCTGGCCAGAGCAGTAAGTAGATATCCAGCTACTACTCCACCATACAACTGAGAAAGTAAACATTTAAGAGTAATTTCAATGAGTAGACAACAGGCCTAGCAAACCTTTTCATAAATTTATTAACAATAAGAACATCTCGTTGAAATTTTTTAAGTGCATATATAAGGTAACTCAACCATAAAAATTACAACAAGTTGTGTGTATCTGGTATCTAGCTTGAATCATCCAATGCTGTTCCCCACTTTGCAAAACCTTATGCTTGTTACAATGACAGTCTTTGTTTGAAAAATTATTCAAGGTGGTAGAAAGTTTTGTTATTTTTACAAACAAAGCCATAAAACTGTTTGTTTGTAGAACCATACAAAAGAAAAAACATCCCACACTGATGGCAAGTTGTTTTTAAACATAGGCCATATGTTAATTTCCTGGATAAAAATAGAGACAGTGGCTGGTCATCCCTAATAAGTTAAGAGCTAAACTCGTTGAAAAAATGCCATTTATGTGGTGATTGGTGACAACATTTGTGAATATTGGTATACCTCAATCAAGACTAATACTTAAGGCACTAAGACATAGTCTAAAGATGATTTATATACATATGGAATATAACATACATACTTATAAACAACAAGTAACTCAGTCAATATTAAGCATTTTATTATATGACTTTTCACTCTTTCTCTTTTGTCCTTTCTTCTTTAAGCTCACATCTCAAAGAGACTAATAGATTTGAAATACATACCTCTACCTATATCCTCAAAACCTCTGTATTTCATTAAATTTAATTATACCGCTTCCTCAGAGCTTTTATGTAAATACCTCATGACAGCAGTGCACCAAACCAAAAGAAGTAGGCCCATAATGCGCTTTGTCCAACACTCCGCTGAGTAAATGCCCTTGACGAACCACCACCTATATTCATATGTGTGAATACAAATGATACACACTTAATATGTGATAATATGTTATGTCACCATTGAATAAGATAGGATATTAAACATTCTTGTTCTATCATCACACCATTTAGCCATTTTAGGGCAATAGAATGCGCAAAATATGACAGTATTACACTATAGGTAAAGTCTGTGCTCAAGCCAAGTGGCACATCCAGCTGCAACTTATCCTGGTTTCCATGACATGAAGTAACTGGGAATATTGCTACTACCCCCTGGATGGGATGTCAGAATATTACAAGGTTATCCCCAGCATTTCATCAAGCATCCTAGACAATTTGCCCATTTTCTGGATGAGGGAGAAAATGTGAAAGCAAGGTGGTTTCCCCAAAAACCAAACACAACAACCAGGTCAGGTCTCAAACCCTGGACTTACTGACCAGGAGTCCAGCGTAGCAACCATTAGGCCACCGCATCTCCCCCATTGCATGGTAAAACAATGCAAAAATACAGTAAAAAGCAAAGCAATAAAATGGCCTTGGTGGCTTGTGTTTTTTAGCAAAAAAATTTTAAGTGCATCAGATTTTTTTGTGGCCACAAGGAACACTTTATGTTGTTTTTGTCTTCTGTACACTTTGTATAAGGTTAATTCCGTATATAATATTTCAGGTAATATAGACTGGAAAAATATTTATCTATTGCCGGGTCGAGTCACTCTTGACACCAGAACGAGAGCCTTTCAATACAAAATCTTAAATCGTATTCTCTACACCAATAAAATCCTATATAAAATGAATTTGGTTCCTTCTCCGATGTGTACCTTTTGTGGAGATCACAAAGAAACTCTTGAGCATCTTCTAATCAGCTGTACCTACACTAAAAACTTTTGGCTTTTGAAAAAATGTATGTCACATTCAGCTTGAGTCTATTTCTTTTTTCACTAATTTTTCAATTAATACTAAATTTTTCACTTCCAAAATTTCTAACAATCTAACATTAACAGCCAATTCCTATGTCATTACAAGAATCATACAGGATGCTAAGCATCAACAATAAAGAATGAGAGTCCTTAGGAATATAAAATGTCATGGTGACATTACCAACTAAATTTGTTTAACTCATTTCTTTATTTTACCTCTGCCTCCGACATCATATCTCCCTTCAATGAAAATAATCCAAGAAAGTGCTCTTTGGGTTTACCAGTGATCCAATTCTTCATTTCACAGTATCCGAAAAAAAAAAAAAAAAAGAAAAAAAAAAAAAGCATATAATCATCACATAATCAATTTTCTTTACTAATAGTTAACTTTATCTATTCAAAGTTATTCATGGTAATGAGGTTAAAAGAGAAATCTTTGTAGACTCTGTAGACTAATACTCTTAAAAACACTTTAAAGCAAATAATTACTTTTCCAACAATCTTGGCTTTCCCTTGCATGCTCAGTAGCTTTGCTTCCTCTGGAATGAGGTTAAGCAAGACTGTGGATATGACCTGTGAAACAGCCAAAAATAACACAATTGAAGCTCTTTGTGTCTAACAACCATTATGTTTCTAAGAATATGAATTCTCGTTCTCATAACAATTCATTTGATGATTGTGGACTCCCCATATTCTTAAATCCATTGTGCTCCTATGAGGCTTACAATGTAATTTTCCTTTCCTTTTTTCAAGTCTGCTCTTTTTTTCATAATGAAATTTCTCCAGACAGAGAGCATAGGTATATTTTCTTTCCTTGTAATGTGACATCAATAAGCTCAAATTTACTATTCAATCAATTTAACCTCATAAACAACTTACAATCATGAGATGATGCTCAACATGTAGTTCAACAACATACTAGATCACTATTACATAAACCAAAGGGGACCATGGAAGAAGAAAGACAGTAAATCCCATGATCCCTGCAATACACCACAGTTCAACTTGAAGGCTTGAAGAAGAATTATATTGATCAATACACTCTGTCTTGTATGCATCTACTGACTGTGGTATGACCTAAAACACCTCTTGCCACTTTAGCAATTTAAGAGGTCTATTTAAATAATGAAACACATAGAGTTTACACAATCAATTGAAACACTGACCTGCTTTCCTGACCACAGCTCACAAGGTTTGACAATGCAAGGCCTTAGCATCTTTATCTTCCTGTTCTTGAAACTAACAGCACTATAAACAAGCTGCTGATAATCTGACCTAAAAAAATTATAAATATATGTGAAGTATTTAATTGATTCACGTAAGATGACTTTTGATTAGAATATACATACAGAGAGTAGCATAATATCATCAGTAAAGTTAGATATATAATTGTGTTGCAATTCTTCATATAAAACACTTTTTGAGTGTATCCAGCAAAACCAAATCTACCAGTAAATCGAAATAAAACTCACAAGAAAACAATCAGAACTGCAAATAAAGTCAATTAAACAACCTGAAGTGTGGGAAGTGCAAAAGACCAAGTGAAAACCAAGTTTGGTGACTAATTGGTTAAAAGGGTCACATATTTTCTAGACCAACTTTACGCAGCATAACAAAACAAAACTGAAGAACATTCAAGACTCAGTGGCCCACATTCTAAGTTTGGATACAAGCCAAGAAACCTGGCAAAAATATAGACTTCAGAGAAGAAAAATTGTGAAATGACAAAATAACTATGAGCTGTTTGAATGGAGTCCCATCCCACAACTAAAACCCTTTCCTGGTTACAACTGAAAGAAGCAAGCCAATAAGTAAGTAAAAATGTTGTTTGCATATCTATTTGCTACCCATTGAAAGTTTATATACAATAGTCTTTGACCTTACATACTGGACTAAGTTTCTGTCTCAAAACATTTTAGACAGGAGCTAGTTGTTGAAATTTTTTCTCAAAAGAGTACTGACTACACCTGCATCAGCTTTCATTGTTTTAAGTTGCTCTAACAACCAAACTACAGGCTGTGGGAGGGATATGGGAGGGGCTTTGGGTCAGGTGCTTTTTCTGTCTTCATACACTCTGATTTATGTCTTAGAAGCACCCCATGACTCAGTCACCTCTTAAACATGCGTCCTCGGATGGTCATCCTCACTCCGGCCACCATGTGGTCCTGAATTAGTCCATTAAGTGGTGTGCCATCTTTCGGAACCAAGTACTGAAAATTTGTGCTGGCTGAACAAATCAAATTAAAAGGTACCAACTAAATCATGGTAAGAACTATTCACATCAGGTACCCAGCCAACCACACTGTTTAATAACACCCTTTTGCAGGATTTACACAAATTTTCCTGTCTGCTTAGAATTACATCAGAAAAAAAATTTCCAACATTATTAGGGTGTTCAAGAAACTTTTTCTTGGATCACCTTTCAATAAGTGGCAAAAGTTTTGGCATGCTTTACTTCTTTTTGATCTCACCAGTTAAACTGGTCTAGCTAGATAAAATGGTCTGACATGTCTAAATGGCCTTACTAAACACAACATTTCAACAGTTTAAAATGAACCAACCCTTTAAAATGGTCTGGCTAGACAAAATGGTCTAACCAGCTAGGATGGTTTGACTAGCTATTAATAGTAGTTTATCCTGTTAAAATGGTCTAACCAACAAAATGATCTAAATGGCTTGAATAATTTACTAGATAAATGGTTCAGCTGGTTAGAATGGTTTAATTAGATAATGTTCCAACTGATTAACTTGACCTATCCTCTTAAAATGGTATATCTATATAAAATTACCAAACCAGCTAAAATGGTCCATCCTGTTAAAACAGTATTTAAGTTATAATGATCTAAATGGTTAAAATAGTCTAAGTAGATAAATCATATAAATTGAGAAATCGTATTCTTGGTGTTTACAAATAGACGTTCAACTACTCTGTTTGGTTATGGTTTTGGTTAACATTGTCTAACTAGATAAAATGCTTTTACTGAATAAAGAGTCTATGTAGATGAAATAACCTAAATGTTTAAAATGGCTTGACCAGAAAATTAACTTGAAAGGTTGTAATAGCTTAACTATACAAAATTCCTCATTGGCTTGAAAGGTCTAACAAGATACAATGGTTTAAGAGGTCTTAGCGGTGTAACTAGCTAAAATGGTCAATGCTGTGAAAATGGTTTAACTAGATAAAATTTTCCGACATATTAAAATAGTCTAATTTGATAAATTGATGCTACCAGTTAAAATGGTCTGACTAGATAAAATTGTCCATCTAGTCAAAATGGTGTAACTAGGTAGAACTAGTCAACAAGTCATGCTGGACAAAATGTTCCTGATGGAAAATGATCAAACTAGCTAAATGATCCAGCTGTTTAAAATAGAGTAACTGCATTAAATGATCCAAATGGTTCAAATGGTCTTACTAGATGAAATGCTCTAATTTGCTAAAATTGTCCAACCAGTTATGGTGTATTAAGATACAATGGTCTGCTCAATTAAAATGGTCTAACTTAATAAA
Organism: Pocillopora verrucosa; assembly: GCF_036669915.1. Taxonomy (NCBI): domain Eukaryota; kingdom Metazoa; phylum Cnidaria; class Anthozoa; order Scleractinia; family Pocilloporidae; genus Pocillopora; species Pocillopora verrucosa. The sequence continues at coordinate 9,466,743 of NC_089323.1, read as the reverse complement.
ATGTTCCTACTAACATAAATGCCTCAACCAATAAAAATGATCTTATGGATTAAATGTATAACCAGAGAAAATTACCTAACAAGAATAAATTGTCCAACTTTTAGAAATGGTATAACTACAGAAAATGGCCCACTGGTCAAAAGGTCTAACTGGCTAAAATGATCTACATAGATAAAACTGTCAAAAGTAGAAAATTGGTCTTACTCGATAAAATGGCCTATCCTGTTAAAACATTACTGCTAGATGAAATGATCCAACAGGTGTAAAGTGTTTAATTAGATAAATCAGTCCACCTGGCAAAAATAATCTAGCTAAATACAATGGCCTTTATCAAATGATCTAACTAAATCAAATGGTCCAACCGGTTAAAATGGTCTAACTTGATAAAATGTTACAAGCAGTTAAAATGGTGTAAGTAGATTAAATGATCTAGCTGGTTAACATGGTGTAACTACATAAAGTCTTACAGTTGGCTAAAAAAGTCTACCAAAATAAAATGGTTCAACCAGTTAAAATGGTGTAACTATTATAAGATGATCGATAACTGACCCTCTTATTCCAACATGCAAACTACAGACTCAAATATGTAGAATTTCTGAGTGTTTTAATAAGTTGTGCAGTGTTTTGAATGACCCACAGGTCAAGTCAAAGTATAAGAAATAGGTGAAAATACTACCAGTACTTAAGAAGCAGAAGGCTGTGAAGAACCAAGAACAATGGTACAGTCCATTTTCTTTTCTCCTTTGACTGACACAATTCAAACACAAGCATAGCTGACCTGTCAATCAGGTTGTTTTATAGTGCAAAATAACCAACAGTTCAATATTGCAGTACTTGAGTTTAATGCTAGTTGTATTCTACTTCGTGCAGTTACATGCACACTAGCACTTGAGACTATCCAAAAAGGTCAAATGGATACAGGCTATAAAGTTGGGGTGTTGATCACAAACCTATGTGGTAGGCTTCAGCCCTAGCCAATTCATTTTGAGGAAAATGAGCATTCATTTCATCACCATCAAAATCAGCATTATAAGACTTGCAGTTGGCATAATGAAGGCGAATGGTCTTTTCCCCAGGAAGTACACGAGCCTCAAAGCAAAAACAAAACCAAAAAAAAATCGTTAGCCTTACTTGCATATAAACTGCCATTGGGCTTTGATGGCGATTAACCCTGTGCTTTTTATATACATGTTGGGAACTACTACTAACTGAGCCACAAAACCATCCATTGAGATTGAGGAATATATTCAGTAGGGTCTTTGTGCCCTGAGAAGGATTTAATGACAGGTAGCACAAGTGAATAAAGTCTACTAGTGGTTCAGAAAAGATGCATGATTTAATTTTCATTTCTGTTTTAAACCTTAAAGAATTATCAATAATTACTGATAGTTATATTTAACTTCTTTGTAATTACTATTTGCTTTTAGTAAAGAAGGGTTTCATTTTCTCACCTTGTGTGCCATCATACTTGGCCTATGAAGTGACGGCTGTCTGTTAAGCAACAACACATCTCCATTCTGAAGGTGTCGATAGACCTGTAAATGACCACAATAATTTTTATAAATACTATCATCTTTGTAAAACTCTGGAGGATTCTCTCTATTTCATTGTGATCATCTTAAATTCTTCTCTCCTCACCACAAACTGCCCTCTTGTTTAGCAAAGCCACCAAGTAACCTGTACTGTCTATGTCAACTTAGGATCATAAAAATTAAAAAAAATATATGCTGCAGCTTACCCCCTAACCACCAAACCAAGTCATCAGTTTGGTGAATTTCACTGAAAATTTAGTCACAAAAACCAGATTAAATTTTATGTATTCCTTTACACTAATTATAAATCCTAATCCTAAATCTGAAGGGTTCTCCTTTTGAACGTTCTAGCTTTTGCAAAGCAACCACTTAAATTCCCATCAATCTTTTCTTTCCACCTAGATTTGGAGTTTCTTTTCATTTCTGTAGCATTGCATTTTAGCACCAAATGTTTCAATAGTTCTTTACAAGTAACAGCCCTTTCATGAAAGATAACCTATATCCACTTAGATTTAAAAAAATAAGTTTACACTATCTTATGGAAAAGGCTTACATCTGAGAGTAGGATTAAGTTGTAAGGTTTCATGAAAGTCTCACATTAAATTAACAGTCATTAACAATCAAAGTTCCTTTTCTACATTGTATGGGTTCATAGTCAGCTTAAAATCCTCTTTTTTTTGACAATCAAAATTAAGTATAATTCTTGGGGTTAGTGTCATTCCAAAAAGAGTAAAGCTCAGTTACAGTTTGCAGCTAAATGAGAACATCGAGCCACTTTCCATCAAAGTACACCATGGGTCCAAATTGAACATTGTCTTTAGTGTGAAATTAAACTCCACTGACATGAAAACCACAGGCAGAAGAGCAGTCTAGACTAGACTTGGACCAATATCCCATTTAGGATTAAGAAATTTTTTTTGCTCATAATTTTCAGCTTGTTCAAGGTGTTTTGAAAATGAGAAAGGTGCATAACTCTACCTTCTTACAAGGGCTAACCAAAGTTCTTATGTCAGTTGATGGTGTAAGCAAGCGCTTTGCAATCGCCTGTCTTTGGTTGGGATCAGTTTTACTGAGAAGAGTTACTTTGCCATCTTCATTTTCAACAAAGGTCGCCCTGTTAAACAGGAAAAAGGCAGCAGAGTTCAAAACAAGGTGCTTCCTTGACAAAGTGAGACCTACCTAAAAGATACAGCACATGCATATATGAACTAAATTAATTTATGCACAATTACCTTTTATACAATAAGGACAACTATTGCCATAAAGTAAGTTATTTTGTAGCACTGTTCTTGAACAACATAAATAGTGTATTTAACTCAACAATTATTAATTCTTAAAGTTAATTTTACATAAGTGTACACAGTGAATTTTTGGAGGCATACAATCAAGATCCTAACCCAGGATGTTGAAGTGGACCATTAATGACAGCCTGTCTTAGCTGTTTGACATTCCAGTGAGTTACAGGTTGTGGGTATGTCAACTTCAGAGCAAACACCTAGCAAGGGCAAAAATACAGTAAAACTTCAGTGGCAAATTTCTTGGAGAAATTTCTTGGAAAAAAATGTTTATTTTAGTGGCTGTCTGAATGTATGCCTTATCCCTAGTCATCTATGGAAAACTAGATAATTAACACCTTTACAAATTGGTCTTTTCACTCCCTGGAGTAACCAAAAATGAATTCCTTTTTGCAATATCCCTTGATTTCATACAAAATTCTCAGTCAGTTTAAACATGACTCTTTCAGTCATTAGGGAGCTTAAGTACCACAAGAACCAGAAGTTGAGAAATTTTATTCTTGGTGTTTACAAAATAGACTTCAACTACTCTGTTTGGTATATACTAAGAAAAACACTTTCCAGTTTATACTTTGATTTCAAAGAATGTCAAAATTAGTTCCCTTCCTCTTTTAGCTGCTGTTGAAATATCAAAAAATGTCGTTGGTTAATTAGTTTTTGAGTTGTTGCTTATTTCTACAGGTAAGTCTTACAACTGTTATTTTCTAAAGGACAGAAAATAAATCGTGAACAAGGGAATTTTGAATGGTTTAGGTTTCTGCTTTTTTACAAAGTTCTACACAGGAAAAATCACAAGACAGGAGAAAAAATACAACTAATCAGTCACTTAGACTACTTTTTATTACCTCTGGGATTCCAATCTCATCCACATTCAGGAATGGATCAGGTGAAATCACAGATCTGCAAGCATAGTCCACCCTCTTTCCCATCATGTGCTTTCTAAACAGTCCCTCTTTCTTTTCCAGTATCTGTAACAACATTTAAGACTATTACCATAATCCAATCATTCATTTAATAGCCTGGGAGCATTTATAATCCTGTGGGAATCTTGTTAAAAAAGAAAGCCACTTACCGAGATGTGTTAAGTGGACACTGAGGAACATGAAAATTGTTTTCAGCAGTTTGGTTACATGCACCTACAGCTGCTGTGATTGCCTTAAAACACGATGTTTTTACCCAAGCATGGAAACCAGGCTAGACCTTAACATTCCCTTAAACCATCCTTAATTGAAACAGGTCATTACCAAAATTTTTCATATTTGGTATAATCTGAGTAACTTTTTGCACAAAAATTGCTACAATGGGTGTAGAATGTGATACTCGTGTCTCACCAAGGAAACAAGGCTGAACCTTAAAACGCCTTAAAATGGTTGTTAATGGCAACAAATCTGCTCCAAAATTACTTCTTCTTTGTGTTTAAGTTCACCTGACTCATATTGGTAACTTTTAGGTGATAAATATGGTCAACACCACATTATTTAAGCCTTGGCAAAGGCATCCTAACCATCACCCTGCTCACTTTCTTCTTCCTCTTCATCATCATCATCATCATTATATCGTCATTCTCATTGTCATCAACAAGTTCAATGTTGTCTTCTTCATCACTGTCAGCACAAAGCCCATTCCCATTATCTTCACAATTAAATGTTCTTGAATTTAAGTCCTACCCTTTAACATTGATATCGCTTAGTTGAGCATCTCTCTTAAGCATTCAGCTACTCTTAACTTGATTGAGCATATAGTCAAACCTGTATTATGCAACAACTTATTACATGTTTGATCATCCTACCTTAAGCAGTCTGTCCCGAAAGTCCCATGTTTATTACCCCTTATTTACTGTTATTTTCACCTGTACTGAGTAGTACCCTCTATTACAGCCATGATTATCACTGTTATAATTTTCATTTTTTTTTCTTGTCTACCACGTTTGTCCTCTGGATGTATAACAAAGTACTGGTACTCAATGTTTGGTTCCTTGAGAAACAGTTGGTTTTGTTATTCTGCAAGTCTCAATATTTACAAACACAAGTCAAGGGAAATATTGAGACCTCTAAGAAAACAAATCTAAGTGTTTCTCTTAGGAGCAGACTTTAAGTGTACAATATCACAGATAGATTACTGAAGCTTACCTGTCTGATTCCTGGGAATTTGAGGACTGATACTCTATCCAAATCACTGTCAATATAGCAGTTGACATCAGTTTGTAGTTTGAGCCAAGCATTGTGAAGTCTTTCAGTGGCAGTCTTACCAGGTACAGTAACTGGAGCATTCTTTCTCTTAGAATTAAGATTTAATAATACCAATATTCTAAGTCAGATTGTAAAACCAATGGTTGACAAATAACCACATCATTACATAGTGGATTGTTCCAGGGAATATCATTAAAGCAGATTGCATTACTTCTAGTCCTGCCAGGGCTGACATTTCCAAACCTTCCCTTACTTATTTATTTTCTTTATTTAATTTTGTCATTTTTTTTTATTGTTTGTACTTTCTCTAATAATTTCTCCTTGAACTCACACACATATAAATAATGCATTTAAATATTTTAAAATTCAATTGTGTTTGTGATTCAATAGTTTTTTTGGTGTGTGTCAACCATGCATTAATAGTAAATTAATGTGCTCTGTGTTATGCCATTATCATTATCATCATTTGTATTTTGAATAATGTAAAATAGTAATGTAAGTACTGTTAGTATTTCAAATGTAATGTTTCATTATGTGTGGCTTCACAATGCTAGTAATAAAAATAAATTCAAAAAAAATCTTTTTATAGGGATGTCTAGAAATATTGAAAAAATAATTTACATACAAAAGATTTCTTTCTCTTTTCTATTTGTGCATCTTGATCATCAGGTAGAGGTTTGTTTAAATCCTGAAGGCAGCTTCTGACAAGTACACAGTCTTCCATGATTTTCTTTAAGTTTCTTGTTTGTGGATTCTCAAACTGTTTTCCCCCAACCTTTGAAAGCTACATATCATAAAGTAAAAAAAATTCTTGTGTAACAGCAGATACCATGCTATAAATCAAATGAACATGGCTTATTGTAACACTGGAAAGCAAAGGGGAATACATTACCCTGTAGTTGGTAAGTTTCACAATGCACTTCCCTTAGTAAAAACACATAATTGACCTTCAACAGACACTTCTTGGATACACTTAGACATCAATTGATCAGTCCTTTGAAGGATTAATAATCAATTAGAATAAGAAACTAGGAGAACATACTTACAGGTCTAAACCTTGATGGTGCGACTGGAAGGATCTCTATAAAGAACATATCTGCAGAACAGCACCTCCGTTTTGCTGTTGGAGATGGATATGCTCCATAAAGAATGCTAAGAAATCCACCATGTTTCTCCCAAATTTGAAAAATTTGTTTTTGCACTTCAAGTGGAGTTAGGTAAGTTTGTGCCAACAGTTTCTTAATATCAGCATCACTTCCTTTAGCTGCATCTTCAACTGAATTGTTTGTGTTCTCTAAAGAACAGGAAAAAAACATAATGGCTGGTAGACTGACGATAAGGAGCAGACTAAGGTTATTGTAATTTTCTTTCACTGGAAAACATCTGACTGAAAAACACTTTGTTCACTATCAGCATCATTGATCATACAGTCTAACAATTCAAAAAACACTGGATGCTATGAATGTATAATACACTATTAAATCATTGAATACAAGTTTACATAAAAGCAAACACAGAGACATGGTTATTAAAAAAGTACATTGCCCTTTTCAAACCAAACTATCACAGAGAAGAAAGGAAAATTGAGAGTTGAAATACTGGTAAAGAAAAGCCTCTTTAATCAAAATTTCTGGGAAGTGTGATCATGAAATAATATCAACAACTAAAAAAAAACAAAAAAATAATTTAACTCCATTACCTCTCTCATCCCTATTTTCATTTGCGTCATTAGTCACTGAAAGTGAATCATGTTTAGCCAAGTGTGCATTAGCCAATTGAGTGTTAACCCACTTATTTGCATCTCGCAAGGATAAACCCTTTAAAAATACACGACTGTTGTATTCACTTCTAACATCCCGAGATGGCGCTTGACATCCTGGACAACAGCGTCTTTTGTTAACCATGTGAGTATACATAAACTCTTTGCTAATTCGATGTCTGCAATCTGTGACATTTTTAGCAGTCGATTCTCTTCTGGCTTCTTTCCTGTCTATATTTTTTAACTCCTTTCTTAAATATTCATCCACAGCTGTTATGCACATATATTCAGGCTGACTTTGCTGCTCATTATCAAGGGGGTCCGGACAATTCAGAGTACCAAAGGCAATTTGTTGAAGCTCTTCAGCAACTGTGATTAACCCATAATCTAACACTTTCATCTGGCTGCAAGACACAACAAAATATGGTGACAGTTAAACTGATCCTGCAAAATTAAGGGTTTCTAGCTTGCTGATCATCAAAGATCATTCACAATCAGAGTTTTTATTTTAGTAAGTGCTTAAAGTGAATATCAACATTTGTTGGTATAAAGTGAAGTTGTGATATTGCCACAATTTTTCTCCCCCTTATAACTTTTTGGAATGACACCAGTGATATAGGAAGCCATAATAATTCACTTCTAATGTTGATAGACTGCTTCATCAGATTAGGGGAACATGTCATTATGAGACTTTTTCTTTGCAGAAAGCATCAAACTTATGGTTAGGGTAGACCTTTATCAGTGTTTTAAATTAGTAAAAACAAAAATTTGAGGTGCTATTTTGAGAAGAACCAACTTGAATAAGTAAAATCATTGGAAAGGTTAAGAAACAAATTATCTTAAGGACCAAAATTTTTTGGCTCTAGCTTTATCTTATCCAGATAAAATTTATGTGCTAGCTTTATCTTATCCAGATAAAATTTATGTGCCCAAAAGTCTGAAACAGTGGATTTCTCTTCAAACAATAAAATTGAGCATCAAGTTTGACTGCACTAACAATCACCCTGTACAACTTTCACAATGAGTTAATCTTCATCATGTAGGGATTTTGTAATGTTTATGTTGATGGCTGACTAAATACCCAGCAGCCAGGCACAGTCTTAAATAGACTAAATGCCCAGCAGTCAAAATTTTTCATGCAATTTCCGCCAAAAGAATCTTTCAAATTTCTTAAGAATATCAAACGTTTATTAAGGAATGTTAAGCGATTCCAAAAATTTATTTGGTTTTTTAGTGGACAAATTCTCCAGGCTTGTGCATACTATAATATCACTTGGTTGTTGACAACTTGGAAATTCTATACTTCTGATCAGACTGCCAGGCATGTTCTCAAATGGACTAAATGCCCACCAGTTAGAAATATTCACCATAATGCCACTGAAAGGTTCCCTCAAAGTTCTGAAGAGTATCAGATATTTGCTTAGAAATGTCAAGCAATGTAAAAAATTGCATTGGTTTTTCAGCAATCAAGCTTGAACCACATAAACATGTTATAAAGCTTGGAAGGTCTGGCTGGTTTCATGGAACATTGACAACCGAGCGATATTGTAGTAATTGTACAAGCTAGGAGAATTTGTCCACTAAAAAACCATATTAATTTTTGGAATCACTTGACATTTCTTATCAAACATCTAATACTCTTGAGAAGTTTGAAAGAACCTTTTCATGAAAATTGTGTGAAAACTTTTTACTGCTGGGCATTTAGTCTATCTGAGACCATGCCTGGCTGCCAGGCATTTAGTCATTGCATATGTTGATTGCTTTCCTGTTACTTCTCTTTTGAATTTCTCTACAAACAACAAACTGATCAGTTACTGGGAAGCCATATTGCCTGAAAACATTCAAGAGAAAATGGAAATCTTACACATGGCATATGTTTTTGGGTAACTTGAAAAGAAAGAGGCATTTTTGAGTCTTCAGGGCAATCCATTGGGTTTTCATACCCTAATGATTTGTGCAAAGAGGACTTGACTGCATAATAATGTCAATACTGTGTTGTAATTCATGTACTGGAAACCTCATCTTTGCCCTAAATTTGATGCCAGAAAAAAAAAATCAAATGGCATCACGTTGAAACATAAATGAAAACAATGCCTAAAGGAAACTTTTACCCACAAAGCTAATGAGTATAGACTCCATCTGACCTACCTTAAGAAGACGTGCATGACAGCTCTCGAAAAAAAAAGATCTCCGCACCTGAAACATGACGACCGCAAAATCGCTAATAACTCTTTGAAAAATAATGGATGATACACTGGTAATGGAAGCTCGACATGACCAAAATGTCCAGGACAGTAAATGTAGTTCTGTGCACATGTTCCACACAAGTCATCTTTATCTGTAGGACCTAATGCTGGGTCATAAAGACCTCCAAAATTCGGATGTAACAACGCATCAAACGTTTCAGGATTCGTTAACTTTTTAACACTGATTTTTTCGCTTTCATCAGGTGTATACAAAGCTAGTCTTAGACCTTCCAAATAATGAAAAGGAACCGCATTAGGCCCAAACATCTCAGTGTTTACGCTCATCCACGTGTTTGGACACCTCACATTACAGTACATGGACAAGAGAGGTTGAATTATTATCCGCTAAGAATTTATATTGCTGGCTCTCAAATTTTAACATGGCGGGAGTGTTGGCGGGAATTACAACAGTAATGACAGGAATGTGTGCCAAACTGTTTGTCGGCAGAAGTATTAATATCTTTTACAGGTAGGCTTACAGCTAATACCTGTAATAGCACAGTGTTAAAGCATCCCGAAGTCAGAATTTGCTTAACCCCGACTTTTTAACTTGATTACACTTTCTGTGTATCATTTAAGGTGATTTGGTGTTATTAACTGAGTAGATAACGTAATAAAGTATGTGCTTATTGTTCATTGTGGTGTTAGACAGGAGACGAGCTTTGTTCGTTTGTCTCACGATAGAGTCACTTATAATGTAGACTGCGACGTTTCGACTACAATACTGCTAGTCTTCATCAGATGATGAAGACTAACAGTATTGCAGTCGAAACGTCGCGATCTACATCATAAGTGACGCTATCATGAGACAAACGAACAAAATTCATCTCCTGAGTTGATAACGTGAATTGGCCACCATTAAGAGTTTCAAAGCTGACGTTTCGAGCGTTAGCCCCTCATCAGAGCCAAACTGACGGGGATTCAAGGTCAACTTCTCACAAAATTTGTGGACGTAAACTATATAATGGTCTCCAGCCAGATATTGATATTTGTATACAAGGAGCACACGCAGACCATACTATGTGTCCGTGGTTAATGATTGTTGATATGAGATAAACAAAATCTATGAGGATTATGAATAAAGCTCTAAAAAATGCATATCTATATTACATCTTGGTCTGAATATAAGGAATAGAACCTCAGACCTTTGGATTCTATGCTCTAATGCTCTATGGTAAACAAGCCCATTACCAAGTTTACACACAATGTGCATACTGCTCGGATCAGCAATGTCGTTAGTGTCATGTTTTGTTAAAAGAATGAAAAAGATGGCAAGTTTTTAGCTCAGTAACAAAATATAAAAAGATGTCTTTTGGTCTTTTCACAAGCGTAGGACAAAGAAAATATTCTGGATCTTCATGAAGAATCCAACCTCAAACCTTTGGATTCCATGCTGTGGTACTCTACCATTGAGCACAGAGACTCTATGATGAGCAAGGTCCATTACAAAATTTATATATACTGCTGATACTGCTGCATACATTGCTGATCCTGGCAGCATTTGGGACTCATGTCATATATGAACTTTGTGATATCTGTCATGCAGAGGTAGAGCATCACAGCACCAAATCAAAAAAGTCTAGGTTCAATTCCTAGTGGGACTCAGAATTTTTCTTTGTCCCATGCTCATGACAAGACTAAAAGACATCTTTCTTTATTTCTTTACCAAGTTCAAAACCAATTGTAACTGAAAAAATTATCAGCAACACTCTACAAACACATCACCTGTGAACACTATTAAGTATTTCAAAGGCCTGACAAAAAACATGTTGGCCAATTGTCAATTACAGCTTAAGTTGGATTAGAATCATTGCCTTTCCCCACTTTAAACATAGTTCAAGGTGGATTTATTAATGCAGTAATTTTCTCCCTTATTTCTAGGAAGGGAATTTTCTTTGATGCTGTTAAGTCTACAGCAACCAGCTCTTGTACAACATCAGACAAAACTGCTAGGATGACTGGTCTGTCAAAGCAGTATCTCTCAATAAAGAACAAATATCCTGAATTCATTGTACTCTTCCAAGTCGGGGATTTTTATGAAATCTACAGTGGTGATGCTGTGAAAGTTGCAGAGAAAACTTCTCTGCGAATTTCGAGAAATCCAAATGTTAACAAATTAATGGCTGGCTTTCCTGTTAGGTCTTTGGATAGTTGGCTCTCAACTCTTGTTCAGCAGGGGTTTCAACTGGCAATCTGTCCACAGTTTCCAGAAAAGTGGGTAAAATGATAATCTGGACTTGAATGTAAAATATCTCAGTATGTCAGGTACAACTTATAAGGATTATGAGGAGAATCATGCCATAACAACTACTAGGTCAAGGAAATTATTATTGCTTTATCATAAATATGTCTCTCACAGGACACCGTCTACATCTAAACTACTTCATCGTGAGGTTGTAAGACTTGTTACACCAGGAACACTGCTTGATCCTCTCAAACCTGATGCAAACTACCTTATGAGCATTGCTTGTGGACCAGACTGCTCACTTGGCCTTGCCTGGCTTGATTTGTCAACTGGTGAATTTCACCATGGTCTCTCGCTCCTAGAGAATTTGGAGGAAGACTTGTCAAGAATTAATCCAGCAGAGGTGGGCATTGTATCATGCAATACAGTCAATTCTAATATATATCACAACCTTTCTTCATAACTACATACAGCTAGTCTTCTTCAGGAGATGAGGTCAACTGGTTGCTTGCCAACATATGAAGTATTATGCTCTTCTGTGATTCAGCATTTGGAAGATCTGTTGCTCTAGCATTAATATTTGATAGATATCACATCAATTAACTTGAAATTTATCAAAGTAGGCAGTGTTCTACATTCTTTTGGCTTTAGGGTTACGGTTAGCCCTAAGTGTGATTGTAAAGTAGTCTCTGATTTGATAACAGGTTACATACAGTTGAACCTGTATCAAGTGGCACTGTATCAAGCAGTCACCCTGTCTAAGGAGTTCAGTTGTCAAAGTCCTGAAATTTTTACCCCCTATCTAGTGTCATTTTTCACCTCTATTGTATAGTCATCTCTAGTAAGCAGTTGTGGTAACCTTTGACCAAGTCCCAACAGCCTTTTTGTACTGTTTTCCACCTGTACTGAATGGTCACTGAAAGCAAACCCACTCAAATAAAACTAAGAATAATCTTTCATGTAATATTACATGTAATCCATATATATTTGCCAAAATCAGTGTTAATTGTATTAGTGAGCACATTTTGTGGTCAATTATGGCATAAAATGACATTTTATATTGTTTCTTTATAATACTCTATTCTTTAGAACCTGTATTAAGCTCCCACCAAAAGCTGTTTGCGGTGGGTGACCACTTAATATAGTTGTGACTGTTTCTAGCTATTTGAGGTAGTGGAACAGTTGTTTGGACACATTTTTATGATACAACAGCAATGGATTTAAATCAGTCAGAGGCTCAACACAAAGCAACTCTTTAGCAAGTGAACCTCAACACCTTAAGATGACCAGCAGTTTGCACATAAAGGTTGTGATCCTTATGAGAAGTGAATATGTCACAGGTCAAATGATAATACATCATTACTATAGCATTCATCCTTACCACATCCTTATAGGATATTACCAATAATGTTCAGGCATGTTATCTAATTAGCATAAGCTTAAAATTCTGATTGGGTATGGGTTATGTTCTGTTCTATAATACTATTAGCACTCCTAAATAAGGCTCTTTAAAGAATCATGTACACAATGGAACTCTTATTGGGTTGTCCACCTCTATCTTGTCCTTTAAGAGACCCAAAAGACCAGAGAATTAATGAATGTATCTCATCTGTGACATAACATTTCAATGTGTTTAAGTGTGGTTTCACCACCATTGCCAGTACAACTAAAATTCAGATCAGTTCAAGGGGAATCTTATCCTTAACCTGGACAATGATCTACTCAGAACTGAAAAAATATTTTTCAAGGGTTCCATGTACTTAAATCCATTATCAGGGACATACATTATGTTGGTAATGAGAAAGTCAGAATTCTTAATCTTTTCTTTTTCAATGTCCTCACTGGAACAGATTTTAATGGCTGAAGAACACCTGACAAGTTTAGGTACAAAGCACAATCATAAAACAGGGATAAATATCAAAAAGTCCTCCTTAGAGAATGTGAGGGATTATCACCTCACCATTGTCCCTTCAGACTGGTTCACAGTGGATTCATCACATCAAGATGGTGCATTGGCAAGATTGTTGAAGTCTGTAAACTTTTCACAGTTTTCATCCTTAGAGATGGCTGCTGGATATTCCCTTCTAAAATTTGTATCTTATACTCAGAGAGACATTGCTCCCCTTCTCAATCAACCATCCAAGTTTTCACTTCAAACCCATATGGCAATAGATTCAAATACAAGACGAGCTCTGGAACTGACAAAATCCTTGGTGGGTACAGACTCAAAAGCTACGCTTTTTGGAGTCATGAATAACACTGCAACTGCATCAGGGCAAAGACTGCTTTATTCCCGCCTTTGTGCACCCTCAAATGATGTTGATGTGGTACAAAAGAGATTGAATGTAGTTGACTTCTTTTGTATGAACAGGCATCTTGCTGAGGACATTCAGAAGGCCTTGAAATCATGTCCAGATGTAGAGCGTAAGATGCAAAAGGCAAGTCGTTAGTCTTGTAATATACATTTATTCACCCAAAATGAGGCAAAGCAATGATTGCAACACCTTCTTAAAAATGAACATTATGAATATGAATTTAAATTATTAATTTCTGCTCCTTGATTTTAGTAGGCTGGAGGATGCCTTTTTTACTGGCACAATTGCAGAAAGGGATTGGATACATATGTAATTGTAACCTTGTTTGTAAGGCTTGGAAAATTGTGCTCTCCTTGAGTACTGCCCCTCTCCATCCCATGCAATGTTGAATGAACAGTTTTATGTCACTGAAGTTTGCATTTTAGTGATATCCAATACTGTCAGTGGTAATTTAATGGATGTACTGAAATATATTATCTGTCCTAGATCAAAAATGGGGTCCTTACAAATTATTTATCACAATTTGTCAGGGTATAGCTTGTGTTGAAGCCATACACAGAATATAGTGATTTTCAATATACCCTTGATATTTTGCCCTCTCCAACATACCATAGCTGTTGTGGGTACCACTTTAATACCTACACTTTTTATTACCTACCCAACAAGTTAGTCTTATTCATATTTGCTTAAAAGGTTGCAACAGGGGCTGCTAGTCTGAGTGACCTTCATGCCATATACAGTGCAATAGCTCTCTACAAGTATATTCTCTTGCTGCTCCACGATACATACTTTAATGTTAACCTACAAGCTATTGAGGAGTTGCTGATGAAGGACTTCAGTTTGCTTGATGACTTGTACAGAGAGTTGGATACAGCAGTTGGTAAAGTTGAATCAGATCATACTGTCATGAAAGGCTACTCCAACAAGGCAGATGAGATCAAGGAGAAACTGTGCAAAAATATGAAACAAGTTGACAAGTTAAGAGATGTTTACAGGTACTTTTCTGAATTTAATGTATGAACATATTTGCCTGGAAATAATTATTTTAGCCCACAAAAGGTCTTAAACTCTTAACTAAATGTGCCAAAAAAAATACAAAAACAAAAACAGACTGTCATTATCCAGCTATCTTTACCTCAGGGTAACCACTAATGCATATACATGTACTTTTCCCACAATTTGAATTAAATGTATCATGAGGATTTTTACCCTATCATACAAGTTTCCAATGTCCTGTTTTCCCATTCAACAGAAAATTTGAGAACCCTCTGTAGTAATCTTTAGTAGCACTTTTTTTGGTTGATTCCTCATTACAGAGTGAGCCTAAAGATTCCTCGCCTGACTATCAGCAACCACAAGTCCTTCATACGAGTTGTAGAAATACCTTTAAGTCAGAAAAACTCTCTAGGGTGGAACCAAGATTTTGTTTTTTTGGAAAGTACCAAAGACAAAGCACGCTATATTACTTTAAAACTCCAAGAGCTGAATGCAAAATGGAAAGCTTTACAAGAAGAAAATGAGATTATTCAGCGGGCATTGTCTGATGACCTCTGCAATCAGGTATATAACATAATCTTAGGAACTATTATTTCCAGCATATGTAGAGATGTTCAGTGTTCATTTATTTACCCTAATCCCCTCACAATTGATTAACGGTCTTTCTTTGACAGGCTTGTTTTGGTCCTCTGCCTCTGTACCATCATAGCACAATTTCACAGAAGGGAATAATCCTGAAAGTTACAAATCGTAGTGAAGCATAGAAACGAGTTTGAAGGCTCTGAAAAATGTAAATTTGTCAGTCACACACTCACAATACCTTCTACAACTGATGTTATTAACATAACTCTGTTATGAACTGAGCAAATGTAGGTTGAAGCTGTTATCAACTGTTGAGAAACAAAAACTGTTCCTGGCTGAACAGAAAGGTCCAGTTAATAGAAAAAGCAATAAAGGAAGTAAAATAAGTGTAATGATTGTAGATATATGAAAATCATATATGTGCACTGTGGTGAAGAAACAAATATAAGAGATCCTTGCAGCTATAAACACTACTAAACTAGTAGTTGAAATAAGACCTGGAAAGAATTCAGGCCCGTATGGGATTTTGAACCCATGACCTTTGGGAGACAGGTGCAGCGCTCGACCAACTGAACTAACAAGCCAACTGGGAGCTGGTCATTAACTTGGGTCCAAATAAACCATCCAAGTGATGAATAATGATTGTAGATATATGAAAATCATATATGTGCACTGCGGTGAAGAAACGAGTATAAGAGATCCTCGCAGCTATAAACACCACTGAACTAGTAGTTGAAATAAGACCTGGAAAAAATTCAGGCCCATATGGGATTTGAACCCATGACCTCTGCAATACCAGTGCAGTGCTCTACCAACTGAGCTAACAAGCCAACTGGAAGCTGGTCATTAAGTTGGGTCCAGTGCACATATATGATATACACATATGATTTTCATATATCTACAATCATTATTCATCACTAGTACAGTAGTGTTTATAGCTTTGAGGATCTCTTATATTCGTAAAATGTATCTCTTTAGTGCCACTGAGCTAAACTTGATTTATGACCCATACTGACAAAGCATAGGTTAGCAGAAGACATGGGTTGTTCATAGGTTTTGGAATAAACCAATTGAGTAAACAAGATGACATCCCAGAAAAGGCAGGTAGTGGCACATCTCTTCAGGTAGAAAGATTTTTGCAAAAAATAATCTGATGGAAAACTTGAGCAACCCATTGGAAAGCAGTTGCAGCATTCTTTGGTTAATATCTGTTTTGCTGGCAGCTGCATATTAAATATTCTCCTTTTTTTCCATACCTGTGAAAAAAAAGATAGCTCAGTTGATAACTGTTGTATTTGGACTTTCAAGGTAACTTCACATGCTGAAAGTTTAAAGAAATTGGCTGTTGCATTGGCGGAGTTGGATGTGTCCTCTTCTCTGGCAGTTCTCGCTGTTAAACGAGGTTATGTTAAACCCATCATTGGAAATCAAAACGAATTTCTTGTGAAAGGGGGTCGACATCCGGTTGTAGACATACTTCAGCCTAACAGTTTTGTTTGTAATGATTGTGACCTGGGCAAAAAGAACCTCTGGATTATCACAGGTCCAAATATGGGTGGTAAGTGCCCCTTCATTAGTAATCACTTTTTTAAGTTAGCCACTGAACTGTCGAAAAAAAATTGTACTAGTTGGGCGAAATTTATCCTTCATATTTAGATAATGGATATTTTCCCATAGTTACACTTAGCCTTTTTATCAAATCGTGTCTAATGTATATCCATTAGTGGAAAGAAAGTTAAATTTATGTGTATGATTGATTGCTCTTTTTTAAGGTGTGGTACATAATTTTTGTTATTATGTGAAGCTTGGAAGGCTAACTTCCGTACCTTGTGTCTACTCGACCAGAGGTTGTAATACCACTTACCTTGGTCCATTGTACTTCTTGAAATTATTAATAGAATATTAATATATAATTAAATATAAATATATAATTTTGAGTGAAAAATAATCTTACGATCTTATAGGTAAGAGTACATTTCTTCGTCAAAATGCATTGATAGCCATTCTTGCACAGGCAGGCTCCTTTGTTCCAGCACAGACCGCAAAGATAGGTAAGTTGGAGAACAAAGATGTTTTTCTTGGTCTTCACCCTTTAAATCAATTTGATTGTAAATTTCACTACACACAGCTATTTTAAAGAGCAGGACGTTGTCCATCTGATAAATCAAGCAAGGTTGCTTAGAGGAACACTAGCAGTAAAAGGCTTCCCCCAAATGAGCTACTGACCAAACCTCTAAACTACGTAGACCCACAGCTGACCAGTCATCCACTTCAAGTTTTAAACTTCTTGCTTTTAATGTTGAAACCTCTTTAAGGGGTGACTCTATGAGTTTGTGTCCTGTCTTGCACATTTTCCACTTTGTAACAAGAGTGATTAGCTGGGGGGTCCTTAAGGTTAGAAGATAACAGCCATCAAGCTGCATGGTGACCCTTTCCACTTAATTTACAACCAGAATATAAAGTGTTTGGTTTTTTTTTTAATTTTTATTTTATTTTTCAAGGTGTTATTGATCGACTATTTGCACGCATTGGGGCTACTGATAATCTAGTGCAACATCAATCTACCTTTATGTCTGAGATGCTTGAAACAGCTTTCATCCTCGCACAAGCCACTGAGAAGTCCTTAGTTGTTGTTGATGAAATTGGTAGGAATTCTGCTTCTTTTAATGTTCTTTGCTGTGATACAGAGTCAAAAATTGTTAGAGTGAACACCATATCCTGATTTCTTGTAAGAATGACCATTACCCGGGACAAGTTACCAAGTGATACATGTGTTGTTATGTATTCCAGAACTGTTCCATAGAAACATGATTACTGTTTTTTTTGTCTGTTTGTTATTATTATATGAACAAGTCAAGTGCAGTTCTCCTTTAAGTGAGAGGATTAACTTAAGTGGGCCTGTTTTAGAAGTAAAAGGAAACAAGAAGCAAACAACAATACTTCTGTGGTTTTGGTAATAATCCCTAGAGACAGTTTGAATATCTTGAAAAAGTTGTGCTGTGGGTCTTTGTGTTACCTTCAGGTCGTGGTACATCAGTGCTAGATGGCGTGTCAATAGCCTGGGCTGTAATTGAACATCTTCACAGCTCCATTAGGTGCAGAACACTAGCCTCGACCCATTACCATCAACTGGGTAAACTGGCCCACATTCTGCCGCATGTTGACTGTTACCATGTTACTGCTTTGCACTCCAAAGATAGGTTAAGTTTCACATATAAAGTTAATGTAAGTAGCCGTGATAACATCAATGATGTTTTGATTAATAAATCATTTGTATAATGCTATTTACATTCCACAATCAGCAATTTTTATAATCCAAAATAACATTATTTAACAGTTGTAGATACAGAGAGCACAAATCAGTTTGATTTACTTTATAAAATTACTGTAACTAGGGGAATGCAAAACAAACTTATAGCACATGAAGGTCTTCCTCAGCATGATGTGATGATGGCAGAGGCCCATTAGCCTTGACCTTGCAGTTGCTATTATAGTTTTGATTGGTAGGTTTACCATGCTGATTCAGAGTGCTAATTTTACTGAACAGTGATTTAGTGGTTTATGTATTTTATCTTCACCTGGTCATACGCTGTAAACAGTATCTGTGAGGACCAGGCTTGAGCCTTGTTGAATTCATCACTGTTAACAGTTTAGTTTCTCATCATTTTTGTTGGACTTTTATTAATTGTTTATTTTTCATTCATTTATTTATTTACTTGTATTTTCATATGAATTTGTTTCCTTTAGCACGGGTGTGATCAAAAATCCTTTGGTATCGATGTAGCAAAACTTGCAGGGGTCCCCATAACAGTTGAGGCTCGTGCGAGGGAAATTCTCCAGGTTTTAGAGGACAAAGGAAACAGTTTGGAGGTCACTTTGGAAGAGGACAAACTGGTTTCAGAATCTTGGAAAACACAGAAAGGCAAAGAAAGCTCAAATACATCTCCTTTCATCACAACAAATGATTTGCAGGCTGAAAATGAAATCACCAGAGTGCTTCTTGAGCTTAATCCAGAGTTACTTACACCAAAGGATGCTTTAGAAATAATATATGACCTACATTTGAAGGCACAGTGTAAATCCTCCCGAAAGAATTACTAGTTATTCTAACTACATGTTATTTCTACAAACCGCCACAAATGGATACCACAAAACCTTCAAGTGCGTCGTAGGGAGATGAAGGATAGGATATTCATTGACAAATGTAAAGAGGTAATGCATCACAATACCATGGTAAAAACAGGTGTAGTTGGCTCTGGAGTCCTTCTGACATTGCCATCCATAAAGAGGAAATAAGAAATAAGAGCCAAAGCAACAAGGAATTCTTCAATCTGCTTCCTCGTATACTTCAGTGTTTGCCTGGGTGTTTGCAAATTACATTTGTTTTTGGTGTGTGGAAAACTTAGTTGAAGTACTAATGTTCAGGTTGACTTTGAGAATGAAATTTGCCAACAGTTGGCAAAATACTACTGCAACGTTAATAGTTTAATAGTATAAGAATGGTAACAATCCAACAATGATCGCTAACCCTTCAACCCTGAAGAGCAACTAGAATCTAATTTCTTATCACAATATCATCCCTGAACTAAACATTAAGGTCATAAGAATAAAGGAAATGATCACCAACTGAAGTAGCTCGGGATTTTTAAACAAATTCTCCTTGTGGTGTATGGGGAACAGTACGGAGAATATGAATACTGATGTAAGGGTGTAGAAGGTTAAACAACGAGCTATGCCCATCATACCTTAGCAGAACTACTTTCACCCAGATGATCAGACTACATGATACCCACTATCGGTTTCCACTGATAATCTACTTTTCACTACATAACCTGCTGAGTTTTATTTAAAATTTGATTATACAACTCCACAAGTCCACAATTTCAATTTGCATGCATATGAGAGTAAGAAAAACTGACTGAAGATCTCTAAACCAAACTATAGGCCTGAAATAATATGGAAACACTTATTTATGGTGTCTTTGTTGTGGTTCAATTTTATCCTTGGTTCAAATTTTATTTTCTTCTGTTTCAAACTCATTGTGATACATTACAATACCCAAAAACAAAAGAAAACAAAATCTGAACCAAGGATGAAATTGAACCACAACATCTACTTGGAAGTTCAGCGGTGAGACCATAAAATAAATAACATCTTACATGTCCAAAGTTTCAACAGATTACATATTCAGCTACAGAAAATAGAAAAAACAAACAACATTCAAACAGAATTGGTACCTATTTACTTGATATGTGGGAAAAGATCTATTTTACATATTGATTCAACCAGATGCAACATAGATAGCAGACACTTTCACTAGTTCACCAAACTGAATTCCTACTATTTACTTTAAGACATAAATTTGACTTAAGCCAACCAAGGAGTTCGGGCCTTCCAACTGGCAGAGCTTATATTAGTTCCATAATGTTTATACTTTTAAATTATATGTGTCTAAAGGCCAAAATGCGCCACAAGAGAAAAATCTAAAGCAAAGTACTAGACCCAGGCATGTACAGTAAGTGTCTCCTTAATTTAAGTTTAAAGATCGTACCTTCCAAGAGAGAGGTCGATATGTCCAGTCTATCAGGTGGTAGTACAATACCAAAAGACACTGAATAAATACTGTACTACCATCGATGCAACAAGAAAAGTTTGTTGTGGTCAATGATGCAACTAGAATTACTTACTACATCAGTGAATTGCTAACATTAATTCATTTTCAACTTTCTGCATCGTTTTGGATTAAGTGACATGTGTTCCACCAGGCAAAAAGCACCATACATTTTGTATCATCAGGCACACCGTTAAGTGTAAGAATCCTTTTTACTCTACACTAGACTCTAAAACAAACTTGACGGAAAGGTGTGAAAGTTGCCTTCCTATGTTCTGAATGGTGGATTTCAATCTACTCTGCTTGCTTCTGAATTACAATGACTGACAGTGGTGTATGAAACAAACTGATCATATGTTTGCTTTAAACTTCAGAGTTTTAAGTGTTTTTAATCCCAGTAAAAACATTACTGCGTGCCAAATCTGAATGAAGAAAAATGTAATTATTGCCTTCTGTGGTTGAAGCTTGTTTACTGAACTGGGGGCAAAATGAAACTATTAAAAGCTGTTCCTTACTTATGTTGGACCAATTGGTGCTTCAACTGTGAAGTGAGAGGAGAAATGTTTCTACTCTGAAATGTACTTCTCTTATATCCTAGGAAATGAATAACCATCTTAAGACCTGGATCTCTTTGTGTATTTTCGACTGACCAGCTTAATTAATCAATAGATTAAAGTTGTTTCTCACAAATTTAAAAAAGTTGTGTAAAGATAAATACAGACATCAGTACAATATCTATAAGGTATTTATATGATACATTTATTCAATTAATCTATTTAACAAACAGATAATAACCATTAAATAAAAAAGCTGCATGTCAAGTGAGATCAACTGACATGGGAGTGTTGCATTGTCTAATGAAGAAAAAACAACACATAAAGTGTGACTCCTAAACTATGATCAGAAGTTCTAACACAAAACTCTGAGGACATTCTTACAAGTCTTAAATCTCTTGCTCTAAAGTCTCAGAATTGTCCAATGAAAAACCTTCCCAGATTTCTACATCTAGTTAGCAGCCCACGCAGCTAGCTAGCCTCTTCAATTTATACTTGTAAAGAATTTAGAAATTTCAAGGTGGCCAAATGAAAAAAAAAAAGGTTAATTGCATTTGCATTTTCATGCTCATTCAGACAACTTTAACCTGTGTCAATGAAACACTTTGGATTTTTATCAAAGAGTAACATATTTTCAATTTGACAACAATTATAACCTTCCACTTCTACCATCTGACACTGCACCCCAAATGTCAAATATAAAATCGTCTGGGAACTGGAAATCTGCAAATTCTTCATCTACAGCCATAGCAAAATCACTTGGATTGGAGACTGTCTTACTCTTCAATACCAGTGTCTCAGCTGAGGGGAAAAAAAGGATCAGAGAGCCATATTACTTCTCACTACAGTGAGAAAGTTAAATCATCTGCAAAGGCTTCAAACATAATCCACCTCATAAATAAGGCCAGAGTGGCATTGGCATTACTTTATTCAGCAACCAAAATGGAAATTGTTTTTTACCTGTTACCGTGATCTTATATTTATCACAAAAAAGGTCTCTTTGGATGCTGTGTCAATGTTCCATTTACAGTAAGAGCATTTTACTTATTAGCAGTTAGAATATATGGCATGGCAAATTGTAACTCTATCATAATAGCTCACCCAGATCAGGATCCCTTATTCCAATAAAGCTTTCCAACAGGTCATCTATTCTCTGAGCAGCTTTCAGTTCCCATGCAGGTGCCTGCAATTTAATAGAATAACATTTAGGAATTAAGTCATGTGCCAGACAGTACATATGTTTCCCCTTGTGGCCATTGCTTTGGGTTGAAATACACTGAACAGCCCCACCCCTCTTATAAGGCTGCTTAAGCCAGACTGTTACTGTTTCATGTTGTTTTTCTGTGTCCCTTTAGAGGAAAAAGTAATAAATTGTACCAATCACATTTTCCTTCATTTGCTTTTGAGTAAACTAGGGCAACATAAACAAGAAGTGAAAGCATCACAATCTAAAGTTTCTCAGTAGTACTTAGTTCAAGAAATCTAGCCTTGCTGTAAATAGCCACCTGGCATGCCTCTGGCCAGATAGTTTTTTCCTAATATGTTACATTTGATTTAAATTGTCAGTCAAAATGATTCAATTTGGGCATTGGGTTTCACAATACCATCGTCAAGTGATACCCTCAATAGAGAGAGCTTTTTTGAATGACACAAAATCCTTAATTAGTATATATTCATGAAAAAAGTTTGGGTCTACGGATTTTTGCTGATAGTCTCTAGAGAACTTGTACCATGTGAGTTTCATTTCCTTTAAAGAATATTTAGTAATAAAATAAACTCCTTCAGTTGGCTGGCATGTTAGCTAATAATGTCCACAGCTAAGATATTTTCCAACAAATAAATAATTTATTTGGTGGGGAAGTGAGGCTTCAAAGACAAATGGGAAATTTTGGGGACAATTTCTCAGTCAAGGACATCATCAGCCAACATACCAGCAGGCAAGAAAGGGGTTTACTTATTCCATAACTCTTCCTTTAATTTTTTTTCATGCATTAACAGCAAATATTGTTGACTGTTTCATACTTTTCAGACCAGCATTTGAGATCAGGTTTTAATATCACCATCACTGGACTTCAGAGACAAAGAGTGAAACTCTTGAGCTAGCTTTTTTCTACTGACTTTGTGTCATTTCAACAGAAATCATCGGAGAACTTATCAATGTAAACAGGGCCTATTGTATGATAACTGTCAGGTGACTTTGCATCACAAGATGCAAAGAAGATAAGAATTCTGTAAAACTAATGGGTAGATGATAATGAGTGGTACCAGCATTTGATAAAAATTAAGTGATTGTAATATAGAATCAAGTGCAAAATAAATATGGCCATCCAGTCCCTGAGTTTTTAACCAGAAGGCTATCTGAACAATTTGGATCAGAAAGTTGTAACGGAAAGTATGTAGCAAAAAAAAGAACAGGCAAAAATTACTCTATGCAAGACTCATAAAATGGAAAACGAAGGATGCTTTGATGAAGAGTATACATTTATGCATACCAGGCCTGATGTGCACCCTAACATTTGGCAACGAAGCATTAAGTAAAATGTTGTGGTCTATATTAGTGGGTTTCAATAACTTTTTCCATAAGCTGCTGCAAATGGCATAACAAGTGGCTTTACCCAGAAAAGGGACACTCAAAGGAAACTAAGCCAAACACAAGTGCCTACTTGCAAGCTAAACAGATGGTGATGAAAGGTAGTTTTCCAAAACTTTTTAGTGAAATGGGACCAGAAATTCAAAAGCCAACATTTAAATTGACCTATTGTTGAGTTGAGCTCAGTTTAGTAACAAAGGCACCAGCCCTAAGTACCCCAACATGTGATATCACTTCATATCCATTGTAACTTGTTTAAAATAAAATTTCCAGATGTTATGATATCATACCATGATAACTATGCCTAAAATATCTTATGAGTGTAGCTTTGAAAAATTTCTCCACTATCACAACTCTGTTGCAGGAGACAGCTTAGGGTATATACACTGCTTCACAACGAGTCAGTCTGTCCAATCTGACTCTCTTACCAAATTATGATTTCAGAAAAAAGCAATGATCTAACCAGCTAACCATGGAAAGAGTTCACTTAATTACAATGTGCAAATATTTATATTACAGTGCTATACATCATTTTTATAGACCTAATAGTGACTATCACCTCTTCTGTTTCCACAACAGGGGGACCCTTGGATCGTAATCGCAGAGTTGTCTTCCCACTTCCTACTGCATTAGCAGCTGAAGATGAACTGGCTCCACGACTTCCTGTCCTTGGACCAATACCCTCTGCAAAATGAAAAAGAACTTAATTTCATCAAGTTACAATTCAAGGTTGGCCTTTGCATCAGGTAAGAACAAGCAATGATGTTTTCAATTCTCACCATTGCTACTCAAAACTTGCAAACTTAATCTATGTAAGATTCAGACAAAGGGGACCCCTTTATGCCATGCTCCCCTTCTACACCCCCCTTCCCCATCCTTTATTTGCAACCATCATACATTCCTCTCTGTTGCAAGAACTTTGCCCTGCCTATTGCACCCATTGGGTGGCTAGCATGTGATATGCTACAAAGATTTTCTAAGTCATATTTTGGTGCTCATTAAGGTTTGCAGTTGTTCCAGTCAATCAGCTTTGATGGTTTTGCACAGTTTTTGGTTTTGGTTGATTTTTTTGCAGTTTTGAGTTGTTTCTTTGTATGGTTTTTTCCTACTGTTTTGCAGTTTCTAATAGAACCCATTGCCCCTCTCCTATTACTATTATTGTGATGCAGATATTTTGATGCTTATCAAGCAACAACTTGTCAAGTGTCCTTGCAGTAATAATGTCATTACAGTATAGCAATTGTGGTGGTGGCCATGGGAGGGAAAGCCCTAGACTTCTGAACCTCTTGAACTTGGTAAATAAATAAAAGGCATACAAAGTAATTCAAATTAGCATCTCCAACTAGGAATTTTTCAAAAATCAAGCCAATGTTTGCACCAACAAAAACATGTCCCAAGTTGATGATATTACTAGTTGTAACAATATGTGAGTGTTTTCAGCTTTCTCTCTGGAAATAGAGGTTCTATACCAGATCCAACTTTACAGACCATATGTTTTCTATTGTAGAAAAGGTTATGCCAGAGAGGTCCTGAGAGCCTGTACAGAGATGATGTTTATCAGGTCTAAACTTGGGCTCAATAAAAATATAAAATTGCACTGCCTATCTTTTCTGAAAACATAAAAAGACTTCTGACTCAAGGTTTGTTTAAAAATGTTCTGATGGGGACTATCTTTTTGACAAATCTTGCTGTGGTGGCAGGAAAGTACGAACAATATGATGTTTTGTCCACCATATTGGATTTTGAGACCTACAACTGTTTACCTTAAAAAAAAAAAAAAAGCTCCAGCTACTTAAAAACCTTAGAGAAAACCCTGTCTGAGGACAATAAATACCATGTTTGGGGAAAAAATTTTAATATTTCCTTCCTCATTCTTCCTTAGTGCTGACTTACCAAAGCTCCTCACAGGCTCAATCAACTGAAAAATGATTTCCTCTCCAACTGGAAGCTCTCTTAACATACGAGCTACATCATAGTGCCTAGTACCAACAACAGTTGTGTTGTTTATAGCTTCTATATGATCTCCAATGCAAATCTGAGCCACTCCATCTGCAATGCTTCCTTCTTTGATGCGTTTGATAAATGCGCAACCCGCTCCATTATCTGTTATGGTAAGACCCAAGGCTGGGCTTGTTTTTAACACTGTCACAGTTTTGCATTGTCCTTTGACATGTGCAAATATAAAGTCATCAAGTCCAATTTGCCCTCCAAGTAACCTTTCCATGTCAATTCTATATGTATTTAGTGTACAAAACAAGATCTGGAAAGAAATGTAAATTTTTCAGGTCAACACTTAGGAATCCTCAAGTCAAGAAGTGATTGAGCAGCAGGGTTTGAAAAACAATTCCTCCCTGGAGAGCCATGTTTAATTTAATTTAATTCCTATGCCTGTAATTTGAATTTTCTTCATTTCTTGAAAATCCCAACAACATGAAAGTTGTTTCCCATACTTTTGGTGAAAAAAAAAGCTTACAATGTATTGTGGGACAAAATCTTAGGCTTACTGGGCATGTTGTCCAGTCATTACCAAAAGTTTTGTTTTGGACCTTAATTCTCTAGTATATCATTCAGCAATTGATAACTGGGGGGTAGCCTGTTAGAGGCCTGTTGGTTATGTGTCAGTCAACAGGTGTTTTCAGGGAGCTGTTCTTCATGATCATTAGGAACAAAGAGATTTACATTTCAATAAAACACATGTACTCTATTTTCCACTATCTGATTTTTTTCCAATAAAAATGGGGGATAACTGCACTTTTATGACCAATTTTGTGATTTACCTTACCCATGGGCTCTGAACAAAATAAAAGTGGCCACTTTGGTCTCTTGTGTGAACAGTAACTGTATAAATATATCAAGCCTAACAGAGCTAGAATGTGGTATGACTTTGGCGTGAATACCATTAAATGAACTAGACATTGGTGTGACCAAAGCTGGACAAATAAATTGTCTGGCTCCCAGCTAAAGAGCCACACAAATGATAAGCTCTCATCTGGGCCATAACGGGCCAGACAGGGTCAAAGGCCCTTATAAAGAGGAGAAGCCCATTAAGTTACCAACCATCCTTACGATTAACAGATAGGTAAGCTAATTTTTCATAACAGTTCTCTTTTTTTGGTCCCAATGCCTTGAGAGCAATAATTGGCTTTCCATTATTGGAATGGATCAAGGTGAGACCAAGATGCCATAACATAGAGCAGCATTAAATCAATTTGCAATCATGTAAACTTTGTTCCCTTTTTTTACTGGCTACATGACTACTTTGCTTCAAACTTCAGCATAAAAAGCCAATATCATAACCTTAAGTCAAATGCAAGATTGAGGAAACTTCTGTGGCTTGCAGAGGACATGCAGCCATATATGCCTCCATATGCCTTATTTTCACATAAGAAATAGCCATCTTGTTAAGAGATAAATTTTCCTTTTAGGTTTGTTTCACTTGAATATTTCATTTATCAAAAAACGTTACATACACTTAACCTGATTGGTGTAATGAGTGATAGTTTTTAATACAATAGTTTATCTCAATGAAGGATACAACTAACTGGTCCCTGAAAATGTGTTAAATTTTGAGAAAAAATATTTGTAGCTTTAGCACATCTTCTACATATAAAAAGGAAAGGTTCATATTTTAAACATGTAAACATCAGTGCATTTGGTCTATTTTGATGTTTAACTGAATTTGATAAGTTTATCAATAAACTATTTCCTTGTTATTTATATGTGTTTATTTGAGCTCTATGGCCAAAGTTAGATTTAAGTAAGGACAAGGTATTTGGACAACTATGTCACTAATTATTTCTGTGCTGTCAGGCCATTGTCTGACTATTGTGTCAGATTTTTTTTCTTGTTGTGTATGATTTCTTTAGCTCTTGTCATGCTAATTACCCCTCTTTTTAGTTTGAGAGCCAGGACCTAAAATCGTAGGTAATCTTTACTTTTCTGTCACATTTGGCTCTTGTGTGGTTGATGCTATACTGTCTAATGTCAGGTTAAAATTTCTGGCCAAATTCACACTCTTGTCCAGACATTTTCACACAGGTGTTCTCATATAAAATTTATGCATAGTAAGGATGCACAGTGCAGTACAACAGAATCAATTAATGAATGAAATACATTTCACTTATCTTAATTTAAAGTCCCAAGATGGCTGTGATCATTCACGGTCATTCTTGGTATCTCACCATTACCTATGATTTTAGTTTTATTTTCAGCATTGAGAACGCCCTGCCAATATGCAAGTTGCTTGAGCTATTTACACAAGTTCAAGCTAAGCTTCGACCAAACTTATTGAATTATGAACTAGTAAGCTTTCACAGACCTATACACAGATCCAAAGTGGTGAAAAATAATTAAATCTAAAGTAAGCACATGTACCATGTATATATTTATTATTTAGTAAATCGTAAGTGCACAACAAGTTGCCTTCAACTTTAATTAGTGATGTTTCAAGGACACTTACTTGATAC
Source organism: Pocillopora verrucosa (assembly GCF_036669915.1). Taxonomy (NCBI): domain Eukaryota; kingdom Metazoa; phylum Cnidaria; class Anthozoa; order Scleractinia; family Pocilloporidae; genus Pocillopora; species Pocillopora verrucosa. The sequence goes on along the minus strand of NC_089323.1, from coordinate 9,438,423 downwards.
CACAACCATTTCATACAAAGTCGTATCAACAAATTAATAAGCATACAGTTGTACACATTTCTACCGAATCCATTAGCTTTAGTCTTAATTAGATCGGCTTTTACTAATAGTTTCCACTAACCTCCTTTGACTGCATTTTAAAGACCTCTGCGATTTTTTGGTAGAGTTCTTTCACGTTTGTAAATCCTTCCACTTTTCCAGTGGCGCTTCCATGAGCTAACTGACAATAGAAAACAAACTTTGGCGGAGGAATTGGCAGTGATGGTCCTGAGTCTGTTCTTGGTGGATGAGGTGTTCTAGAAGCCATATCATTAGATTTGGAAGAACGCGGAGGTTCCGGGATTTGAACAGACGGATGCATTTGTGAGGTATTTTCTGTTCCAGCGCTTCCGGAGCGATTATTCGATAGTTTTTTATCTCCATCAGTTTTGCGAGAGTCGGAAATATTTGCTCCCCCTTTCTTAAAAAGAGGCATCATAAACTTGCCCAATAGTAGTTCACTAACCGCCGTCAGTCAGCACATATTATATGATCGGGACTGATCAAGGCTAATTCCTTTTGAAGTAAGGTATAAACTAGTTCCCAGTTCTTTTGAATCAGCCCAGACATCCCTAAAACATATCCCCTCTAGGGATACCAAAACACTGTAAGTGAATTAAATTCAACATGATCTCGAGACCGAAATAATGATTATCGTTACTTCTTAATCGGCCCTGAAATAACGAATAGCATTTCAGTGCATGTGTGAGACCTTCGGGCTCGAAGCTTGGGAACTAGTATTCAGGGAAAGATAAAATGGCGGCTTACGGTGGCGAAGGAAATCTCAGTAGTTTAATATTTTAGCGTGAAAAGGCTTGGGTGTTGTGATCTGGTTCTCAAGTAAAAAAAATTACGGTCAGCAATGGCCCTACCACCTTTTGAACAACAAGAAAACATTGAAACGGTGGTAAAAAGCAGCAAGTTTCGAAGTCTAAACGAAAGATGGGTAAGCTGAGTTTCAGTCAAATACCATGACATTTGGGATGTAATTTCGATACCGAATAAATAGTTCTACATGGTTATACACGCATAGGATTCTGTTGTGTTCACGTGAAGGCCATTTCAGCCATTCCTGCCACTTGTAAGTGGTAGGAAATAAAAAATATGCATACTTGTTTCGTATTGAAGCCCTGTGAAATCACAAATTTGATTTATTTCTTCTTTGTTTTAGGTGGTCATCATCCATTATTTTTGGAAGTCGATGCTGATGAGAAAGAAAAAATGTTTACGATTATTTCTTCTCTCGAACATTTTACTATTTAGGTACCAAATAATCTTGATACTGAAGACCATTGCATCCTATTATGAAAAATGTACGCCTGATTGCTTTGTCAACATGTATGATGTAATATACCTTGTGATTTGTGGGATTTTCTCAAGTAAACTAGAAATACCTGTAGAGGGTAATAATGTACTTAATGCAGAGCATTTGGTACAAAGGCTGCTTTGCTGTAATCTACCTGGAGGTGCTTTTTATATGCTAGTAACAATTGCACAGTCCAGTCAAAATGTTCTTTAGTAGTAGACAAGCTGGCTGTAGTAATTATAGGCAGCAGAGGCCAAACCTCATCCTGAAAAGCAGTCTGAAAGGTGTGAAGTCAGTGAAAGATACTTCATCGTAGGCGGCCAAATTGCAGGCTGTCAGCCCATTTTGAGTGAGTAGTTAAACTCAAGATCGGCTATTTTAACTAATTTTATTGAGAGCCAAATCCTGCAAGGCGTATATTCTGTATTAATTTGAAGTGTTACTTTTATATTTCTTATTTTGCAGTAAGTGGGCTTGTTGTGGCCATTTTTCTCTCAAACATTTTTTTCAGCCTAGTCAAAATGTTTTTTAAGAAGTAGGCAAGCTGGCTATAGTAATAGGAGGTAGAGGCCAAACCTTGTCCAGACTAGACGCCTAACAAATGTTCTGTGTGGACAGCCAAATCCCTGGTTACCGGCACATTTTGACTAGGCTATTTGTTATTTAGCTACTAAGTAATCTTATTATTAAAGATTACTGCATTCTTTTTTAATAATTTGCTGCCAATTGTATGCTGTATATAGCTTATGATTTGTGTGATTTTCAAGAGTAAATTAGAAATACCTGAAGATGGTAATGATGTACTAGATAATGTACTTGATGCAAAGCAATTTTGGCACAAAGTGTATGCCATGTCCTCAGGTGATTTAACATGCTAATAAGATTTGTTATTCAAATAATATACATCAGCTGGAATGGGAATATTGAAAGAAAAATAATAATATTTAACCATAACAAGTTTTGGTTTTATGTCCAAATTAAGCACTTAGTTGAAGATCACTGCACTGATCAGGCCCCGAAGGCCAAAAAAGTGCTGTCTGCTGTTAGTTTGATTTTTGTCATTTCTATTGATTTATTTCATTTATCAATGTTTGTTTGAGTTATAATTCATTGATCTCTTTCAATAGTGCAGTTTCGCTCATGTAACCTAATCCCACATGTATGTATGTACAATCTCAGTTGAAATTTTGAGTGGCAGGCAAGCTGGCAATAGTAATAGGCAGCAGAGGCCAAATCTTGTCCTGAATAGAAGTCTGACATGTGTGAAATTGGCAGCTATTTCATTGTAGGTGACCAAATTGTTGGCTGCTAGTTGCCCCTAGGGAAGAGGATATCTGTACTTATTATCTCCCTTACGGGGGGGTGAAGGGTTAAAGACTGATTCTTCTCCAGTAGCCACAAGTACCCCTGCATATGGAAATTTTGAACACTATTAAAGGGCTAGTACCCTCATTTCATGCTTGAATTTCTAATTTAGTATAAGTTATGACAAATAATGAATGTAAATTCATCTTGGTTGTACAGGTTATATCCAGCAGTCCTTAAAAAATATAAAAAGGTATTTTTCTGAATTAATAATAAGCTTATTTCAGTTTTAAAAACACTGCAAAAAAAGCTAAAACAATGTTCTCAGCGAAATAGTGCAAGAGTCCATGGGAAAAAACAAAAACCAAGCTTAAACCCAGTGTAAATTGATAAAAAGGTCTGAATTGCGCATTTTGGCAGTTATTTTGGCAAAAAATGGTGTTTTGATTTCAAGCAAACTTTGAATTACTTATTAAAGTTTAAAGCCCAACACAATACCAAAAAAAAAATTGGATATTTTCAGAAAAAATTGTAACCCTCAGCCTAATCATAATCCCACCCTACCCAAGCCCCAACTCTAACTCTAGCTGCGAGCTATCCTAACCCTAACCCTAACCCTAACCCTAACCCTAACCCTAACCCTAACCCTAACCTTACCCTAACCTTCTCTATCTATCCTGTAAGTGTACCGGTCGGCCTATCGTTTGTTTTTCAGTAAACTTTCAAGTAGTTACTGAAATTTACAAAAACAATACCAAAAAACCTGCAATTGAATGCTTGTAGAAAAATTTTAACGCCCACCCTAAGCATAGCCTCACCCTAGCCTTAACTCTAATTCTAACACTAAACCCCGCTAACCCTAAGCATAATTTTACCCTAGCCCTAACCGTGATTGTAACACTAAACCCCTCTGACCCGAAGAAACCCAAACTCTAACCCTAGCCAGGTAATGGGCTCCTGCCCTAACTCTATCCTCAACCCTGACTTAAACCCTTTACCATAGCATAGGATTGGTTTGGGGTTTGGGTTAGGTTTAGGATAGCATAGAGTTAGAGCGAGCACAGGACGAAATAGCATGATCCCGTAATTCGGAAAAATGAAACTCTATGTTTCCACGTCATTCACTTCTTCCTTGGACCTGTTATGTTTCCGTTATGATTCCTGAACGGAAATATGACGACACGTTTCCGTTGCATTTCTCTCAACGGAATATTATCGTCGCCTGTTTCCGTTACGTTTCCTTGTACGGATTCAAACTTTTACCGTCAAGTAAAACATATATATATAAAGTGCTGTATAGTTCTTACACCACGTTACCATGAAGACGTGATCTTTCGAGGACAACAAAGGCAAATTGACGTGCATTAGATGTGTACGCTCGTAGGAATCATAAGAAGTCCTAGAAGCTTCGGTGTTTTACACTGAGCTATGTGCATGTTAATTTTGGAACTGTTTCGAAACCTTACAAAATTGAATCTTTTAAACTTACTCTGTGCTTAGATTTTTAAGCAGCTGGATCAATTTGAGCCAGTTTAGTCACTCAGACCAGCAATACAATACTTGGCTAACTGGATAGTTTTAGGGTTAGGGTTAGGATTTTCAAGTAGGCACACGCAGTTGTGTGGATATTGTGGTATATGGAGTTTAGTAGAGTGTAGATTTTAGCAGTATTTGCCAGTGTTGACATATTTATAAAATTATGGTTCCAAAGTGCGTGTCACTGTTGAGAACCCAAGAAAATCATGAGAAAGTCGCCGATGGATAGCCATAAAAATAAATCCAACTCTGAGTCAATGCCAAACCACAAGAAAGTTGTGAAACTCGCGCCAATGTAAAAAAAAACAACAACAACTGAGGTTCGAAGTATGGGTCGATGCTGACATCCTATGAAAATAATGGGAAAGTCGACAAGATTGGTCATGGTACCAACCAATGCCACTTTCCCATGAAAATCAAGAAAGCTGTGGAAACTAGCCAACATATGCTAGAATGGCAATCTTCAATAAAATTCATATCTAATAAGGATGTGTGAAATGGCCAGTATCGCTCTTGGCTGAGATACTGGTTTGCCGTGTTTTGGCAGTTATTTCGGCGAATATGGTTAAAATCAAATCTGTGTAAAAACAGTAAAATCAACGAATTATCGAGGTTCGTCAACATAGGGAGGGTCCTTTTAGTCTAGAGAAAAACTTCTGCCCCATGGCTAAAGGCGTTAAATTAATAAATTGATATATCTGGGCGGCATATCAAACAGCAACACTAAACTTCTCCTTTCTCACAGCTTTTTCCCCTTTAACATCTTTGTTCATTCCATTTTTTTTAAAGTAAAAACTCGTTTTGGAGGCATAAAGGCCTCTAAAGCAACGTTTCAAGATTTTATGGCGATCTAGTGAAAAACATGTAGTTCCAGCTAGTTTTGAGGGTTTTGGCAGCTATTTACACAAAAAGTGGGTAAAATCAGCCCAATTTGTTGTGTTTCTGACGGTTTTTACGCGTTTTTTTCCCCACATTTTACTGAGAACACTGCGTTTTAGCTGGAATAAGTGTTTTCACATGGATTGTATCCCTATTTTGTTAAAGACATCGTGTTTTTGAATGTGAAATTGGCTGATTTTTGCAAAAAAAAAAACCCGTGTTTTTCAGTTCGAATTGAGCGCTTTTGTCAACTTTTGCGTGAAATTTGGCAAAAACTCGTGCGTTCTGCCGGATTTTGGTGTTTGGTGTGCAATTTTACGAAATACATGTAGTTTCAGCTAGTTTGCAGCGTTTTGGGCTTGAGACCGGCAAGAGTGATGGTAGACACTCTTAGCAGAGATAATTGTGCTAGCAGATATTTAGATTTCACCTGTGAAGACAATAAATTAATTGAACACGAGAAAAAGGAAACTTGATAAAAAAAATTAGAATAATGGCGGGGAGAAAAGAGGGCTGCACGAAAGATTATGTACTTGTGTTCTTGTGTTCTTGAAGCTGAAAATTAACAAGGTTCCTGTAAATTAAGTTTACATGATAACCAAACAATTTGTGAAAATCACACAAATCCCAAGCTATATCCAGGGTTTTCTCTTAATAAAATCAACTCTTAAAAAAAATTGGGATTTTACCTTGGTCCTTTTTTTTACTTTTTATGTATATTATTTATGTATAAATAATGCTCCCCTGACTCTCCCCCAAATTTCCAGAACAAATGGAAACTCTTAAGAATGATCAAGCTTTACCTTATTATTAAAAATTTTTACATCTTGAATTATCAAGTTATCACAGAGGATTTCTTGGTACTTTAACCTGTTTAACACCCTAAAAGAAGTGCACATATATACTACACACCATCAGCCCAGTCAAAATGTGCCACAGCCGACAATTTGGCTGCCTGCCACAATATAGCTGCCACTAACTTCACACTTGTCACACTTCCATTCGAGACAAGGTTCAGCCTCTGCTGCCTATTACTATCACCAGCTTGCCTTCCACTCAAAAACATTTTGACTGAGCTCATACATACATACATACATACATTAATGTGGGAGATTAGGTTACATGAGCGAACCTGCACTATTGAAAGAGATCAATGAATTATAATACAAAGCAACGATAAATAAAATAAATCAATAGAAATGACAAAAATCAAACTACCAGCAGACAACAGACAACTCTTTAAGCCTTCTGGACCTGAGTAGTGCAGTGATCTTCGAGTAAGTGCTTAATTTGGACATAAAACCAGAACTTGGTATAGCTAAATATTATTATTTTTCTTTTAATATTCCCACTCCAGCTGATGTATATTATTTGAATTACAAGTCTTACTAGCATGTTAAATCACCTATGGACAAGGCACACACTTTGAAACCAAAATAGCTTTGCATCAAGTACATTATCTAGTACATCATTACCATCTTCAGGTATTTCTAATTTACTGGTGAAAATCACACAAATCATAAGCTATATACAGCACACAATCAGCAGCAAATTATTAGAAAGGAATGCAGTAAATTTTAATAAGAATATTACTAAGTAGTTAAATAACAAATAGCCCAGTAAAAATGTGCCAGTTGCTGGGAATTTGGTTCTCAATAAAATTAGCTAAACAGCCAAAGCTTTGCATCAAGTACATTATCTAGTACATCATTACCATCTTCAGGTATTTCTAATTTACTGGTGAAAATCACACAAATCATAAGCTATATACAGCACACAATCAGCAGCAAATTATTAGAAAGGAATGCAGTAAATTTTAATAAGAATATTACTAAGTAGTTAAATAACAAATAGCCCAGTAAAAATGTGCCCGTTGCTGGGAATTTGGTTCTCAATAAAATTAGCTAAAACAGCCAATCTTGAGTTTTACTGCTCACTCAAAATGGGCTGGCAGCTTAGAATTTGGCCGCCTACAATGAAGTACCTTCCGCTAACTTCACACTTTTCAGACTACTTTTCAGGAAGAGGTTTGGCCTCTGCTGCCTATAATTACTACAGCCAGCTTGTCTACTACTCAAAAACATTTTGACTGGGCTGTGCAAGTCTTACTAGCATATAAAAAGCACCTTCAGGTAGATTACAGCAAAGCAGCCTTTGTACCAAATGCTCTGCATTAAGTACATCATTACCCTCTTCAAGTATTTCTAGTTTACTTGTGAAAATCCCACAAATCACAAGGTATATAATACATTATACATTCCAGTTGACAAAGCAATCAAGGGTAATTTTCTCATAATAGGATGCAATGATCTTCAGTATCAAGATTATTTGGTACCTAAATAGTAAAATGTTCGAGAGAAGAAATAATCGTAAACATTTTTTCTTTCTCATCAGCATCGACTTCCAAAAATAATGGATAATGACCAACTAAAACAAAGAAGAATAAATCAAATTTGTGATTTCACAGGGCTTCAATACGAAACAAGTATGCATATTTGGCTAAACTTCAGAATACGTGTATAACCATGTTAAACTATTTATTTGGTATCGAAATTACATCCCAAATGTCATGATATTTGACTGAAACTCAGCTCACCCATCTTTCGTTTCGACTTCGAAACTTGCTGCTTTTTACCACCGTTTCAATGTTTTCTTGTTGTTCAAAAGGTGGTAGGGCCATTGCAGACCGTGATTTTTTTTTACTTGAGAACCAGATCAGAACACCCAAGCCTTTTCACGCTAAAATATTAAACTACTGAGATTTCCTTCGCCGCCGTAAGCCGCCATTTTATCTTTCCCTGAATACTAGTTCCCAAGCTTCGAACCCGAAGGTCTCACACATGCACTGAAATAATGCTATTCGTTATTTCAGGGCCATGCCAATTAAGAAGTAACGATAATCATTATTTCGGTCTCGAGATCATGCTGATTAAATTAAGGTCTGAGGCAGGTAACATGAAAATTTGTCGAGGTTAAAATAATGAATCAAAGATAATTCACGCATTTGACATTGTAGTTAGAGACGAAAAGGGTGTATTTGTTGTGAAGTATCTTGGAATCGGAAGAGCGATCAGTCAGGAGTTGTCACAAGTTAGTTGCTTCGCATGTAAACAGTTCAGCCAATCGATTTGAGACACGCTAAGAAGGAGAATTGTTTCTCTTGTTGGGAAAGTGACCGAAATCTCTGAGGTATGAAAAAGTCTCTGAATAATTAAGCGACACCAATCAGCGCTTGGCTTTGTTTTGAAACGCGGTGGGCTGCCGCGTTCAGTTAGCATACTTCGATTTACTGTAGTTGCTGAGTTTGGCACCGATCATGAAGAGTTCATCATAGCGTTAAGGAAATACCCCTGTATCCACCATGAACATCGTAGTCCTAAATGACAAGGGATACCCATATCACTAACGATTTGGGTATCACTTCACATTCCAAACCTTTTATCCTTTTTTCTCCCAAACACAATGGGACTGGGTAAAATTTCTGCACAGCCCCATACTATTGTAAAACAAATCTGTTTTCTTAATGGCAATGTATTGTTTTTGTCATTATTTTCTCTATCCAAGAACTGAATGTATAATATAGTGTGGGGCTGTGCGGAAATTTTACCTAAGACTGTACTCTACATAATTTGCTGAAGAGTTTACGCCATGCCAACTGAGAAGTATTGGTATTCCATACCAATACCCCCCCCCCCCCACCCTCCACCCGTGTACAGTCTGTCCTCCATAAAATCAAGAACTGTATCCTACTATGAATCCTACTGTAAAATCAAGAATTCAAATTGAAACTGCATTCATAATTCTCAGTTCTAAATGTACTTGTAGGGTGTACTCATGTGAATTCTAATTCAAAACCAACATGTAAATACTACTGTTTTTCATACATTATTTATACCATATTAGAGATTTACATGTTTAAGTTCACTACTTTTGAGAGTCATGTCTTTTATCTTTGCCTGAATATCTTAAAGGTTTATTTTCTAAAAAAAGAATCTGTTTCAAATTTAGGCTAAATGGGTTCTTAAATTCTAGGTTCTTATAAGCGGGTAAGTACTGTATTTTGGATAAGTGGGTGCTGTGGAGTTCCCTTAATTTAAGAATGCCAAACAAAAATTGATACCGTCGTTAAGACCCAAACCCCCAAAAAAGACGCCCTATTCTATGTAAAATAATAATAATTAAAATAAACAAACAAATAACGGCTGACTTCACACTGGAAAAAAAGGTCTTTATGAAATCGCTTTGCTCATGAGTTTAACCGCCTAGCTCAGTTTTAAAAGATCATTTGCTTTTCGTTAAGCTGGGCATTTACACACTGCAATTTTTGCTGATACAATTTAGGTGGATCCCATTACCGATATAAACTGGACAATCAATATCGGTAACGTTGTACAAAAATATTACGTTGAGGCCCTGTTAGAGCTATTAGAGCTAAGGAATAATAACTATTTTAGGTATGTTGGATAAAGGGCAGCATGACGTCAGGGATAAAGCATAAGCCGGGTAGTTTCAGGAATAATGGAAATACGTTAAGGTACAACATTAATTACACAAGAGCGACCAACTTTACAATGTATTTTTCCATTACCAAATCGGAATATCGAAAACGCCTCGCACTCTTTGTTAGCCAATTTCCTTCTGAGCGATATGGTCAGTAAGTGAGCCGATACTTGACCGATACTTGGTCGATACTTGACCGATACTTGACCGATACTTGACCGGCAGTTGATCGCTACATATCGGTCGATGCATCGGCCGTCAGTCGGTCGATAGATCGGTCGACTGTCGGTCGACTGTCGGTCGATAGTCGGTCGATTATCGACCGATAGTCGACCGATATATCGGTCGACTGTCGGCCGATATATCGACCGAGGCCACCTATAGTACACGTGATCCCAATAGTATTGTGCGTATCGAGAATAAAGATCAACTCTGTTGCACGCGTGCCATCGTGACCATGCGAGCTAGATTACACAAAGACGAAAATGTGGATGGGAAACGGATGTACGGGAATTTACGTAAACACCTGCCGGTGTAAGAAACTCGAGCGCGCGAATTACATCGAATGGTGGGTGTGGAGGAAGGTCCATACGGTGTACGCGAATTGGAAAAGGTTCAAATTTATCCGTTCTTTCTCCGTTCTTTTATGGAGAAGATTGTTTTCTGTACCATTCGACTTGCCCCAGTCCCCGCGTGAAGTCGGTTTGCGAAACGTACAAGAAATGTCCTGAATGTTGCAAGGTGCAAGGTGTTGCAAGGTACACGACAAGAGGAGATCGAAGATCCGTGTTTGCCAAACATCGATACGGAGTGGCCATGGCCCCTATCCCCATCCAGCGGTAATGACGTCACACACGAATCAGGGGAAATGGCGTCATGAAATGACTACTTTCAATAAAAGAAATGAGAGGGAAGTGTAAACGGTTTTTAAATTTTTTTGTTTTTTTTTTGGGAAGGGGAAGGGAGGTTGGAGGGGTTCGGCGCACACGCACTCGGAACTTATAATTTACACAATTATTTTTAACGATTTTTCGGTATAATAACTTTTTCCATTACTTGATTTTTATTACTAACGATGATTTTTTTTCTTTATCTTCGTCTTCTACGGTTGGTAGCTTCTAGGGCTTTTTCGGAACCATAACCGGCGGCTCCTGACAGGGCTCCGACTGCTGTGGATTTTCCATTGGCTATGAGAGCAGGAATAAGAGCTTCTAGAAGGAAATGACACCCCTTTTTGTCTTTGGGTTCGTTTTCTCTTCGTGATTCTTCGTGATAGCACAAGAGGGAATGTCAAGTTTAAATGGGTTCACACGCACGTATCTCTTTATAGAGATTACGGTCAGTCATAAAACTGCTACGATAGCAAAATTTTTATTGTATTACAAAAAATTCTCGTTACAATCAGGACGTGTACTCTCCCTGGTGGAGAGCACCCATGATGATCTGGCATCTATACACAAAAGTTTCCGATTCATTCGAGTTCTACCGACAGACATAGAATTTAGAATGCTTGGATAAGTAGCAAAATGTACGGCACTGGCAAAAATGGTCGTTCTTAAATAAAAATAGCTAAGTCTAAAAAAGATGAAGTTCATTTACAACATATGAGATTAGAGAGCGTATAAGAAAAATTTATTGAAAAGTGAATCTAAAGCACGATGCATGGAGATGGTTCTTAACATCCTATGATACATATAATGTCACCTAAAAGTTGAGGAGTGTCACAAGGTACAAATTTTGTGCCTTGATGTAAATACCATCGATTGGTGAATACTTAAATGACTTTGGAACCTTGATCTGTGGCAGACTGAACAGTCCATCCTACGTCACCTTGAACTGGATCTTTAGCATACTTTAAATGTCCAAAAGCTTTGAGTAGGTTGGCATCTTTTACCATGAAGTAAAGGGGTCTACTATTTTCTCATGTCTTTGTAAAGTTAATGGAGGTGTAGAACGAAGAAGTTTGGTAGTTGCTTTCTCTCGACTGATGTGAAATTCTTGTTCTTGGAAAGAACGCATTTAATTTTCAAAATATTTGTGTTGAATAAAAAAATGTCGTTGAATATGTGGAGTCATGGGTCCTCTTCTTCCATAGTGAATTTGAAAACCTTCCATGGGTTTCATGATATTCTTTTCTTCAACGACACGTAATAATCCAAAGCTCTGTCTACCTCCTTTAGGTAATCCTCCGATTACATCTGTCAGATCTTCGAGTTTCGCTACTTTTATATCGTTTTGTGAATACTTCAAGGATAATTCTCGCAGTGTCTAGGTGATCACTTCAATTTGAGTTTGCATGGTGACGAAAGTGGATATAATAAATAATGAAATGGTTTATATGAGAAGATGGACAAAAAAATCGGTTTTATACTGACGTCAGCCCATTTTTGGTTTGAAACAAGGTTAAAACGAAATAGTGCAAAATTCCTTTAAAAACAATTTTTTATTTTAGTTTGTCTGCTTACGTCATTTTCATGGTAAATAGGAAGGACAAGTTTCATATACTGGTCACGAGATCCTGACACGGGAGAGGAGATTATTGTTTGGCATCGATTTTATCCAACTCAGGAAAAAAATTTGGAAAAGATTTTGTCGTGGTGGTCGAGGAGGAAGAAGAAGAAAGCGTGGCCGAAATAGTTCCTACTTCCACTTCCATTCCTAAAACTGTGGTAAAGAGAACTAAGAGAAGTGTAAAAACTTTGCCTGTCGACGCTATTCCACCTCTGCCTAAGTGGAAGAAAGAAGATAATGATCTGAATGTTCTCTTGAAAGAAATGGGATTTAACTGACTCCGCAAGATTCAATTGCCCTATAGCATACCCGAAGATGGTGGAATGCCTGTCTACCTCATGACACATACGCTTTATCGTTAACCAGAAGAAGTAGAAGAACTCAGGAGTTCCCCGGACAATGATGAATTCTCATGCTGCATTCACAAACTTCAACCCCAGAAAAAGGCCACCTCCAAAGCTGGTTAGGAATATCTCTACTGTACCCAAAAAGAATGTCCTGTGTTACTGGGGTTCGATCGTGCTTACAATTATCGAATGGTGGTTATTATACCAATGATTTAGCACCTATCTGTCATGACCTTGTCCTCCAAAAAAAGGGGTTAAAACACAAATACGAGAGACCCATGCAACTTTGAATGTCAGTCTACCAGCAGTCCCAACCGTATTTTCCTCCGCTGTCAGAAAAACCGGTGTGTCATCTTTCAATGGAATGATGAAGATTCCGGCAATCGAGATCAACGATGATGGGAAAAAGCAAATAACCGCCCCTTCATTATCAGCAAATCTTTTGATTACCCATTGTGGAAACAAGTCAAAGCCACAGATTTCCACAGAGCTGATGATGGAACCAACCAAATCGTGCATCAACAAGATGCGTATGGACTTATCTACAGACCTGAGGACAAACATGAACTTTTAAGTAATGTGTATTCCATTCATCATTTGCACGCGAAACAATCTGACAAGTATACGAGACATTCCTGCCAAAAAACTTTCAGTGTATTCTTCACCATGGTATCGAGAAGAGTTCCTTTGACAACGATGACTTTGACGTCCAATGTACCTTCAACTTCACCCGCGTTTGGTTTTGATGCCACAGAAGCTAGTCCACGAGTTCAAACTTTTTCCAACAAAGTGAACGAATTAGAGACACGGTTCAAGAAGTCTTCTTCCAAAAGAAGACTACTGAAGAAGAATAAAAAGAAAACGTTTGCTAAAGAAAACTTTGTGAAGAAGATTCTGAGAGGACCACCACGACGTCGCATGAATAACAACACTACTTTGAATAGTTCAATAAGTAAATTGAGATGGGTAAAAATACCTTTTGTAAAGTTGATTCTTAAAAAGAAAGAATAGAGAGAACTAATGAGACCTGAAATAAAGAGTGCATGAAACAATGAAATATCATTTTGTAGAAGACATTGTCACCATGAGTGTCTTCGCTTGTTTGTCGACTCTCTGGGTCGAGGGAATTGATCGATTAACATGGAAAATCGTTTTTTTTTAAACTGTCTCAGGATTTCACCCAAAAAGACTCATAGTTCTCGACACGACTATTTTTATGATGTCCAGGATACCATAGAAATGTTCATAGAAGATGATAAGGATGGCTTATCACCCATGGGATTATTTTCCGTAGTCGTGACCACTCCCTTTCGTTTAATCATAATTGTCTCAAGTTTAAATCACAAATTTCTAAAGGAGGTCTGGAGTTATTTCAAAGAAATCAAAAATATATATACGTATCGGTACACTTCCATATTCCATTTGAACCAACTAGTAACGCGTCTTCATTGCTGTCGTCATTGTCATGGCACCGAACCAGTAGAAAAAGAAAAAGATTAAGAAAGAAAGAAAATTATTGGAAGCTTACGTAAATCTCGTGGAACCCGGAAGCTTAGGTGGTGTCTCGCGTTCGCGCGTCAATACGGTCTCAAACCTGACAAAGCTTTGGAAATTTTGGGAAAAAAATATTTGACTTACGCCTTCCATCGTCGAGGAAGACGACGAAGATTTCCTACTTTACCAGTCGTGGTCTTTGGTATAGATAAACAATGGGTAACTGATCTGGTCGAAGTGCAACCTATAGCCCAATACGATGGAAGAAATCGTTTTCTATTAGTCATCATTGATGTCTTTTCGAAATTTACACAGATTCAACCCACCAAATCTAAAAGAAGGTGAAAACGTTGCAGAAGCCCTTAAAAAAATTTTAAAATGCACCAAAGGACAGAAACCCCAAAAACCTCAGATGGATGATAGAGAAGAATTTTACAATGGCACTTTGTGTATTTACCTGACCATGTCATAGTTTTTTACTTTTGCTAAAAAAACTATCCAAAACAGCTAGTTGAAATAAATGTTAAACAATGGGTGACTGATCTGGTCGAAGCGCAATCTATAGCCCGATACGATGGAAGAAATCGCGTTCTATTAGTCATCATTGGTGTCTTTTATTGTAAAATGCGCCAAAAGGACAGAAACCCCCAAAACCTCAGACGGATGATAGCAAAGAATTTTCCAATGGCACTTTTCAGAATTTGAGAAAGATAAAGGCATTCTACACCTTTCAACCCAGAGGAAATACCAAAGCCAGCATGGCAGAAAGATTCAACCGTACCTTGAAAGATAGGCTTTATCGTTATGTCACCAAATCTAATTCCTTGAAGTATTTGAACATCTTGCAAGCTTTGGTAGACGGGTACAATCAATCGTATAACCGTAGTACTGTAATGAAGCCCTCTCAAGTCAATACTGAGAATATGTGTGGGACACGTATGCGAAACGACACCGTTGAAAGGAAAAGGATCCTACAAGACCGCCTTTCAAAGTCGGTTTGAATGAAAAGGCTAGGACGTTCCAAAAAGGGTACCTATCAGGTAGGACGGATGAACTGTTCATCATTTCGCGAATGGTACCGGAACTCGTGAACAAAGTCAAGGAAATGATACCTTTTACGGACAAGACTTACAAAAAGTGCAAGTGCCCGACGATGCCTTATGTGACATCCAAAAAGTCTTGAAATGAAGCGGAAATAAAGTGCTGGTGAAATGGATCAGTTGGCTAGACAAATTTACCTCTTGGGTGGATAACAAAGATGTCGAGAAGACTTGAAGAAGGACAAATTCGTCTGGATCCGTTGCTAGGGGATTTTACGAGCAATCGAGAACTTACGCCAGTACGGATGAATTTGCCGGGAGTAGACCTCAATCGTTCAGCAATCGATTACCTTATCAGATACGTCCTTAAGAACGCGGATGGAAAGTGGGATTATCCCAGATCTCTTTTCCTAAACCTGGACCCATTTTATCACCTTAAGACGAACGACGAGGACGAAATATTATTCCCACATATTTTTTCAAATCGCATAGTCCTGATGCCAAGAGGAAATATCGGTCACTGCACAGTGAGATGCACATATAAAAAACGTACGTCTTGTTGCGTGGATCTCATGAAATTCATCGTCAACAAATACAATACTGACAAGAATTGGTTTTTCGACCCAGGGACTCAATACACATACACGCAAGTTTACCAAGAAAGACGATCCATCGTTAGATTATTCCAGAGTCTTGACAGAAGGAAATGGTTAAGTGACTTTTCGATGGGAAGGAGAAGATTTGATTACAGATAACAAAGAGACTTTCAAAGAGGAAACGAATGCGTCAGGAAGGGCCATGCGAGGACGTCCCACCATCAAATTCCACGGAAGAATGGCTGTAGAAATGAAATGGTTGATTCATTCAACCATCCATGCAAGATGGGAGACCACGGGACACCTTACTCCGAAGTTTCCCGCAGGTGCAAACTCCTTCAAGAATGGATGAGTGATCCGGGCCGTCCTTTTGAAAGAAACCATATAATGTCATCAGTTGTGTGTCCAAAGGGGATTCAGGAGAGGATTAAAAAAAGGGTTGATAAGCAAATTGAAACAGCAATCGGCCAAATGACTCAAATTATATTCGGTGCACAATGAGTCGCATCGAGCCCGTGTATTCTAGACTTGTGTCTTAGGTATGTTCGAGAAGAGGTTTGGGAGTGGGTAGACAAACAGGTAGAACTTTCGCTTTGATTGATAATGATCTCGAACATAAATTTCCACCGGATTTTAATTTCTCAGACCTTGAAGTGATTGAAAGACATAAATTACACTCCCCATGGGAAAAACATCATGGTAGGGACTGTCCATAGACCCCCGTATCGAAACTTTTCTATGTTCCTCAAGAAATTTAATGACATCTTTTCCAAAATTTCTAAAGACAACAAGCAATTTTACGTGATGGGCGATTTTAATCTCGATCCACCCTCGATCTACAATCATCACATGCCTACGCAGGAATTCATTGTTAGCTTGTTCTCTCACGCGTTCCTTCCACCAATTTTTTAATCCAACACGCCTGACTTCTTACTCAACAACACTTCTAGACAATATATTCACTACTCATCTTCCAAAAGATGTCTACAGCGGTATTATTCTAAATTATCGATCAGATCACTTTCCGGTCTTTGCATATTTTCACGATGAACATATGCCTCCGGCCGGAGGAAAAACAGTTTTTAAGCGTTCATTTAACGAACGCAACTTCAATAAATCTACTGAACTTCTCTCCCGAAAGAACTGGTCTACGTTTCCTGATGAGGAAGACCCCAATGAATCTTATGACTTTATACACGAACTTACCAGACGATCGCTAAAGCCCTCTTTACCCTCGGCATTTCGTACGGAAGGCAGGACTGTTACGGATCCCAAAGAGATCGCTGACAGGTTCTGTAAATACTTTTCCAATCTTGGTCCCAACCTGGCAAAAGCTTTACCTAAGGTAAACTATTCTTTCCGTTCATTCCTTTTTGACAACAGTGATACACCTATAACTCTAGGACCTACCGATATTGACAAATTGGAAGATATTTGCAGTGAGTTCTCATTTAGAAAGGCCCCCGGTTATGATAACATCCCGGCACATGTTATCAAAACTTCCTTTCACCTTATCTCTACTCCTCTAGGGAGCACTATTAATCTTTCTTTACAAAAAGGTATTTTTCGGGATAAATTAAAAGTTGCTAAAGTGACCCCTGTATACAGACGAGAGGATACCGGTCCGTTCGTTAATTTCTTTAGTACCCGCTTTTTCAAAATTTTATGTACAACAGACTTAATGAGTTTCCTAGTTCGTTTAATATGTTACAAAGTTGTCAGTTTGCGAAATCAGCGAAGCTGTCTTCTTGGACCTTTCTAAAGCCTTTGATGCTCTTGACCACCAAATGTTGTTCATTTCGACAAAACGCTCATGCAAGCAAATTAGTAGGTGTGGTGCCCCCTAAGGCTCTATTTTAGGTCTTTTGTTATTTATATGATGTATAAATAATTTTCCCGATGCATCTGAATTGATATTTAAATATCTAAATAATATTTAGAAAACTAGTTATATTATTTTTAATCGAGGCAGACGAAACTTGGTAAATCTTTTTCCCTTACCTTTGGAAATCAAACATTGAGAAAAGTAAATGAAACAAAATTCTTGGGTGTTTAATTGATGAGCATTTAACCTTGAAACCTCACGTTAGCTTCGTAGCTAAACAGATCTCTGAGACAGTCCGTAAATTATTTAGCGCCAAATACTATTTATCATCTAAGACTAAGTTTACTCTGTATTATACGTTATTTACCTACGTATCATTTACCGTGATTCAACACAAAACGTTTCAAAACGTGCTGTGCGACCTATTACCAACTCAGACTATCGAGAGCATACTGCCCCCATATTTGCTAAATTGGGCATTTTAGATATTCTCCAAGTCGATGCATTACAAATAGCTAAATACAAGTTTTATTATCATAATCAATTATCACCCCCGATGTTTCTCAGCTCGTTCCCTGAAAATAGGCAAGTACACAGTTATGATACAAGAAAAGCCAATTGCTACTGACCACATAACCGTCGTACTAATCTTCAAGGTCCTAACCAAGGTCCTACAATTTGGAATTCTCTCCCAAAATCGATTACGGGTTTGACTAGCTTTTTTTCTTTTAAAAGAAAGGTAATTGATCTTTTAGTGAAATGAGTCCGAATAGGCCGAGCCGCACATTCACATTCACAACTTAATTACAAACATATTGACAACCGAGGTGGCCTCCCCCCTAAGCCTGGTGGTTTGTTGGAGATCTCCTCGCCTTACCATACTGTTAAACCTGTATAAATATTAAATCTTAAGTGGCTAATTAATAGATAATAAATAATGTGGCCAGATGTGCTTTGATGGCACAGCCCTAAAGGAGAGGAAGAAGAAAAGTCGACGCAGAGTACAAAAGGGGGGAAGACTCCTCTCATCGCCACCAGTCACGCATGGCTTTCAACCCGACTTGATAAAGTGTTTGACTTGACAAACTGCCGAATGAAAACGAAGTCAAAGAAAAAGATAATTCGACATGACAAAAGTGAATCCAGCTTACACGGGTTCTGTGGTGAATAGGAAATTGGAATGGTTCAGAGCTCCGCCGACAGAAATGAACACCTCTTCTTACCGGATGGTACCAGTTCAACCGTCTACAACTTAGCTTATTATCCGACCGGTTTCGTCGGATTTACCGTTAAATCGTGAGCCCCCAAAATAAAAATAAACATTTCTTAATTTTTACGCGGGATTTGTAACATTTTCAATTTGTTGCCCTGTATTTATGTAACATTTCCTGTTCGTGTGTGTTTTTGGCTGTTCATACCCCAATTTGAACGTGATTTGTACCGTAAACGTCCAGTATATTAGTGGTTAATTTTGTTCATCTTGTTAAATCCCTGATGAAGTCTGTGTGATCAGACGAAGCCAGTCGGATAATAGAATAAGTTGAAAGACTTGTTTCTGTGCGCTGCTCACTAAATTTTATTTCAACAAATTGTATAGAGCTGAATGGAAAAAATAGTTTATAGGCTATTACACGTTCTTACAAGCCGCGGGATGCTCGACCAAAAGCGGGCCCGACATGGTCAAACCCACAGAACGAAGTCAACATTTGGAAGGTGCGACTGTCAAAGATGGAAACTGTCCCCTTTACCAAAGACAAGGTGGCAAGCGGATGCATGGAATGTCCCCACAGAAGTCCCAAACAAACTTGCTAGAGGTCGATTCCAATCAGGCCGTGTTGTACGACATCATCTGTAAGGTCAAAGAAGAAGAAGAAGAAGAAGATGGAAAAGGTCATATTTGGTAACCGATGAACCCAAGCGAACGAGCAAAGCTGATACTACTTGGCACCAACAACGTCCCAAGAGCTATTAGAGTAATGAAAGAGTTTGGCAGGAAACTGCCTCAGGGGCTTCTGCCCCGGTTTACTTTTGGGTTCACTCCTCCGTCTCCTTTTTTCCAGAAGGCAGTGGGGCATTTATCCCGTAGCTGGGCCACACTCGCTGGATGCTCAAGCCACGTCCATGGACGGAGGTTCTTTCCAAGCTGGGACTCTCCAGCAGAACAGAGACACTTCGTGGGTTCCAAGCTGTACTGCTTAGCACCTTGTCACGCCAACTAAGCAGACTCTCTGGAAACAGAAACACCACAAGAAAGTGGAGTTATGGCCACACCAATGTAGGAGACCCCTCATGCAATGATCTACTGCGTAGTAAGTGGTCACGTGGACATGCCCCTACGCCTACAAGGGAGAAGCTCTAAGAAGTGCATCACCTTCCTTCGTAAGGGGACATCTGTCCCCAGAAAGTACATAAACCAGAAGAATTGGTAAAAGTGGTGAAAATGGCAAAAAAGGCTAGCAGGCATAAAATGAGAAATGCACAAACTAGTTGAATTAAAATAGTGAAAATGGTCCAATGAGCAAAATCAGTTAAATTGAACAAACTGCACATACTAAGTAAATTGGTTCGACGAGTTTAACTGGTCAAAAAAGAGGGAACGATTCAAGAGGACAAATTGCAGAAACTTGCCTGATTAATCGTCAAACTGGGTAAAACGGTTCCACTGGAAAAGCTGCACAATTTAGCTGAACTGATTCACCTGGTTAAAACGGTAATGTAAGCTAAGGCAGTTTAAATGGACAAAATGCGCAAACTAGCTCAGAAGGCTCAACTGGTTAGAATGCACAAAAATCAGCCGAGTTAGTTGAGCTGTTAAAAAAGATTGGTCTCAATGGTCTAAGAGATAAAATTTGCAGAAACGCATAAGCTGGACAGAAAATGCTCAAAAAATGTTCTGAATTGGTTTAACTGGTTTAAATAGTCAAACAACCAGAAGTGGTTCAACAGAAAAAAATACAAAAAGTAGCTAAATTAGTTCCCCTGCTTAAGATGGTTAAACTTGCAAAAACGGCACAGCTTCACAAAGCTGCACAGTATAACCGAATCGGTTCAACTGGGCGAAATAGTCAAACTGACAGAAATCCTTACACTGGACAAGACGCACAAAGTGGCTGAATTTTTCAACTGCGAAATAGCAGAAATGGTCAAGAAGATTAAAATCTCCGCCATATCTAAAATTTGTTCAACTCGAAAAAATGCACAAGCTAGATGAGTTGGTTCATTTAGTAAAAATGACGAAAACTATCTGAAAGTGTTAAACTGGACGAAATGGTCAAACTGGTTAAAATAGTTCGACAGGACCGAATACACAAATAAGCGGAGTTGGTTTAAGTGGTAAAAACGGTCAATCTAGTATACTAACATTGGTTCTATTGGTCAAATGGATTTTTTTGAACTAGTTAGAGTGGTCAAACTAGCTACAGTGGTCAAATGGGATAAGATGCTCAAACAAGCCGAGTGAGTTGCACAGGTTAAAATTTTCAAATTGGCTAAATTCGTTCAATTGGACAAAATGCAAAAACTAGCTGAATTGTTCTATTGGTCAAATGGTTCAAAACTAGCTGAAACTATTCAAGTGGACAGAATGTACTAACGAGCGAAATTTGTTGGACTGGTAAAAATGGTAAAAGTAGCATAACGGTTAACCTGCACAAAACTGTACCATCTAGCTAAATTTGTTGGACTAGTTAAAATAGTCAACCCACCTGGATCGGTCGAACTGGAGAAAATGCACAAACTAGCGAAATTGGTTTAACTAACCAACTCGCTAAAATTGTTCGACTGGAGAAATGAAAAAACTAGCGGAATTGTCTCATTTGTTCAGATGAGCATATAAACTGAATGGGTCGAGAGGATCAAAATAGTTACCATATCTCAAAGGATTCAACTCAACAAAATGCATTGACTCGGCGGAATTGGTTCATTTCGTCAAAATGACCAAAGAAAGCTAATACTGTTCAACTACACCAAATGGTCAAACTAGATGAAAATCGTGCGAAGGGACAAAATGTACAAATTCGAGAATTGGTGCAATTCGTTAAAATTGTCAATTTAGGAGAAATTGTCTTCTGAGCCGTCCGATGCATTTGCGATTTCGCAGTATTTGAACGACTTCATAATTAAATCTTGAGGGTTTCCAATCCAGGCACGATTGGTCTAGGTCAACACCAGTTCTTTGCTTGGCACCTTTGAAAATGAGTTTCGGCGGTAGTTTTTCTCCGTTGGCTTTAACTGTTAGAAAAACTGTTAAAACTGTGAAACTCTACTTCTTTCCACGCACGACAAAATCAGCACCAATTGGTTGGTTGCCCGTGAGTTGGAAGGTTCTTGTGGCTGGCAGCTCATATCACATGGGAGTCTCGTTCATGTTTATGATGTGGCTTAACCGGTAGTCATTACGTTTCCGGGCCATTAGCACAAGCCAATGGAATTCGACGACCCTCTCCTCTATGTCTATTGGTAGACACTGGGCCAAAGTGGTTTTCGCTCTCACACGGTCAAGTAACGTTTCCTGTTGTTGTACTACCTTAGAGATGCCTTGAAGTCTGGATCGGAGCTAAGTTCCTTCGCCTTTAACTTAAGCATCACGCTATTAACTGAAAGATCTGCAGATAGATAATGTACCGTGTTAAAGGACGAGGTTTTCACGAGTAAGTGTTAAATGTTAATATTGATCTATGTAATTTAATGTCAACTATGAAAACTATGTAAGCTAACTATCCATTTTGTCTACTTGAATCATTAAGTTAAATTGTGCATAGTTGAACCATCCAGGCTAGTTATACATTTTGTTTAGTTGAGTCATTTTAGCTTATTGACCATTTGATTTATGGCAACGAACTAAGGTAGCTCGTGCAATTTTCGCATTTAACTGTCTTTGCTCGTTTGCGCACTCAACTGGTTAAACTATATGGCTACTCTGACATATTTTAACGACTTGAACCAATTCAGCCAGATGGTGCAGTTTGTTCAGTTCGCCAATTGAAGGTGGTTTGACCAACTGAACTACTTCAACCAAATTTTTTTATTTTGCAATTTGTGCAGTTTAACTGTCTTCCCTAGTTGGACTATACCCAGTTAAACCAATTTCGCTAGATTGTGCAATTGATCCTACTATGCTAGTTTTCCATTCTTTAGAGTTCAATCATTTAAGCTACTTTGACCATGTCAGCTACTTCACCCAACTGACATACTTTTTTAAGGTAACGACCATTTTCACCGGTTGATAAAACTGAGCTAGTTTGAGTGTAACAAACGCTATTTTTAGTTGAGATTTGCGTGACTTTCAATACCTTTTTTTTGTTTGTTTGCCATACTTATGAATTATTGGCTTCACAACCAGTGATTAAAACCATTTGGAGCAATTCAGTAAAAATTGCAAAAATCGCAAAATCTATCTTAGTCGGTCAAAGTTAATCATATGGTCAAACTTGCTTAGATGGTTCAACTGTACAAAATGCATAACCAGATTTATAAGTTCAACTGCAAAAACTGCAAAATCTAGTTAAATTGGTTGAAGCAGTTTTAAACAGCTTATCTGGTTCACTGGCAAAAATTCTCAAATACGCGAAAAGAGTTGAAATGCACAAACTGCACATTCTCTTGACCATGTGAAAAAGTTCACAAGATCAGGCTAGCTTAAATGACAAAATGTATAACTAGTTGAATCGGCCGCACTTGATTAAATGTTTCCAATTACACGAACTGCATGATCTAGCTCAATTATTTTAAGAGAGTAGAATGGTCAAACTAACTTAATTAGTTCAACTAGTCAGATGTTAACCCAGCAAGGACAGCTAAACTGCATAAATTGCGCAATCTATCTTAATTGGTCGAAGTAGTTCACATGGTCAAATTAGCTTAAATGACCCAACTGCATAAAGGCATAACCAGCTTCATCGTTTGAACTGCACAAAAATCACAGGCTTAATGGTTAAATACTCAAACTGGCAAGGACATTTTAACCTCGAAACTTGCACAATCAGTCTTAACTGATTGAAGTAATACAAACAATCAAACTGTTTGAATGGTTCAATGAGACAAAATGCTGTGAGATTTCAACTTAATGATGTTATCAAATTGCCCGATGACAACCAAAATCAACAGATAAATAATTATCGTTCACAATAATCAACCATTCGTCATTTTATGCTTGGTATAATGCATTTTCGGAGGTTCAGTTTCATTACATAAACATGCAGATGGATTAAGATATGCTGCTGCTGGTCCGGTCTGCATAGTTTAATAAGACATATGACAATCAAATCTGCTAGTAAGACTGCTTATGATACGGACAACCTCGACGTAGTTACAAACGTCAAGAACCTGCTTGAGTATGGTGACGACAGTTGGAGAAGTGTAGCAAAAAAACAGGCTTTGGTATTTGGACACCAATAAAACAACTGGAAACACAAACATAGGGTTTGAAGCTCGAACACTCCTGATTCAGACCGCGAATAATGACGGCACGGGTGATAGCAAAGATGTTTCAGGAATCATCCCACTGAACTGCTACAGCTTCTTTGAAGAACTTGAAAACAAAATGCTACCTCCAATGCAGTTACAAATCCACGTTAAACTACAACACGATTATGAATTGAGTCATATGGCGCAAGGTAGAGATTTTGGAAGAGTAGTTTTTAATTTTTTTGGTTCATAGGCTCGAAGAATCACTCCAAAAGACAGTCTGTATGATAGTTCTATCCTTTTTTTTTTTTTAAAGTCAAACTGGACATATATGAGGGAGAAGAGTGTAGTTGCATATCAGATAAGTGAACTTCAGAATTTTTCCAAATTTCTGAGCCTATTGACCAAATTACCAAACAAGTATTTGACACATTTTGATCTGTCTTGCCAAGCACATAAGATAACAAGAGATCAAAAACACCTGATTTTCAGATACAAACTATTAGCAAACGTGACATTAATGTGAAGATCAGAAAACCAAAAACAGAATCTCGGTAGTACATATCAGAAGAAAAAAACCAATTGTATTGAGACTGAATAGCGGCGCATTCATTGCAATTGATAAGCTGTATGTGTCAAAAAATATTGTCAATAGACTTAAAAAGAACCAGATTAATAGAGGAATGAATATTCCACTCGCAGAAACAAGCCAGAAAAACAAGTTTGTGGTTTACTATCACTGGAAGAACATGAGCTGCGACTACTGGTAAAATACCTGGCCTTTCTACTTTAGCCAGAATGGTTTCTGGAAGTGCTTCTTAAACAGTTAAAAATATTTCTGAAAATGGAATACAAAATGTTGAGTTTATCGTTCAAAACAAACAAAAATAATCAGTTGATAGCATATAAGCATTTATTGACAAATAAACACAAGTAAGACATACCGAACAGTCTTTAGACAGGGGGG
The DNA here is from genome assembly GCF_036669915.1 of Pocillopora verrucosa. NCBI lineage: Eukaryota > Metazoa > Cnidaria > Anthozoa > Scleractinia > Pocilloporidae > Pocillopora > Pocillopora verrucosa. The sequence goes on along the minus strand of NC_089323.1, from coordinate 9,413,673 downwards.
GCCTTAGTGATGAAACCATCTAAGACACAATTAGGTGGATTTTCGGGATCCTTATGAGCAAGTGTTGGAATCCCAATTACTCTTGATGTAATAAAAAAGTTTGGTTGAGGTTCACCTAGAGTGGGGGCATTTGGAAGCATTGGTATATTCACAAGAAGAATTCCGAGAAGCACAACAAAACATATAATGAACAGCACAAGCACAAAATCTGAAGGAGGCACCCAAGATTAGGTGTTTATCGAGCACTTCTACCATTTCACGGTTTTCATGCCCAAAACACACTATTGCCATGGAAAAAACAAAACAAAACAAAACAAAAAACAGAAAAAGGGCAGTAGGCTATTACTAAGGAGAAACAGCTCACTCAATGGCATGCAACTGTTAAGAGCCATACTTTAAAACCAAAACTTCATAAAAGCAAACCATTGAGCAGATGAGCTTGTGAATTGATGTAAAAAAATGTACCGATAAATTATGCATTATGAAGAGATGGATCTATTCCTCATCAGCACAACCAAGCACTCTTTATTTAAAATCTTGAACTTTCATATATAAGGGGAGTACATTGGGTGGCAATTCCACATTATTACATATATGTTATTTGCCGGCTGGGAGGTCCGTATGGTGAAAAACTGTGACCGAGGTCTTGAAACAGCATTTTGAAGGCCGAGGTCACAGTTTTTCACCATACGGATCGACCCTTAGCCAGTAAGTAACGTATTTATTTTTTTTTTAAACTTAACGAAATACATTCCGAAAGAACCCGAATAATTTAGGGCTTTAAATACGGCAAGCTCTTCCATAAACTGAACAATTTTTGAGCGAGTAAATGGTAGGTTAAAGTAGAAGTGATACAAATTAAAGAGAGATGCTTCACTGAAACATTTCACTTGCGTAATGATAAAGGTGATTTAAAAGGCTTCCAAACAAAGTTTGGAACATCATTTTTACAAGTATCTGTCACAATCTGACACCTAACAATTAGAGAGCGCGTAAGAAAAAAAAAGCGCAAGAAGATTTGAAAAACAACCGAACTAGTTTGGCAAGGTCTGTCACGACAAAAATTTTCTTAAAAAACAGTCAATGATCTAGCGGAAAGTATTATTCACTCTAATCGACGATTCATTCATGTACGAAGATTTACCTCTGATCATTAAGTAAACGGCCAGGAAAGTAATCGTGAGTAAATTCAAATTTTTTATTTTGAAGTTGTGAGAGTTTGCACGTTTGTTTGCTGCAACGGCGTGTGTAGATCTGGTCCTTCCTCCACAAAAACTTAATTTGAACGGCACACTCGTACGAGACACAAGGGCATCAAATGCGGCCTTTTCTCAATAAATTCCTTCAGTTTCTGTTGTGCAATTTATGGTTCCAATGTCCAAATTGAACGGACTTGGAAAGACTCACCGAGAGCGTATATTTATTGTCGAACTGAAATTAAAACTTCGCTCGCTCTTTCACTACGAACAATTTGTTTGAGAAAATTCCGATATTAGATGCACGAAAGTTCCATTGTTCAGTTTACCTGTAACCAAATACCTCACGTTTTAACTTTCTAGGTACTTTTTGAGAATGATTAAAATCAATTGCAGACGGTTTTTAGGCCGCTAGTCAACCAACGTAATGACACTATTGCTTATACAAATTCATTCTGAAACCAATATATTTTGTCAACCAAGGTGATTTGAGAGAGAGAAAAGAGAGGATTCATAAGTCGGCTTGAGGTAGTGACCGATGTGTTTGCTTAAAAATACTACCCGGCCGGAAAAACGAGATATGTATTTATGAAAAAAGGCAACGAAAGTTGAGATGTACTCGGCGACTCACGAAAGCCTCACCGTGGCCCTTGGGCAGAGATAGGAAAGTACTGGCCGGGTAAAGAACCAATTGCAGATTGCAGGATTCGTTACCGTGCCCTCTAAAAAAAAAAAGAACAAGAACATAGTGAGATTCATAATATCAATACAACAATTTGGGAACACTTCGGTTGGTGTTTTCTGAATGAGATGAACAAGGGTAAACCAGATTTCAATTTATTCAAAGTGTTTCATACACATGATACGATGAAGAATTAGCGAGAAGAGTGTGATTAGCTGCAATAAGGTTAAAACCTTTTTCTTAAGTGCAAAAACAGCTGAAAACAGAAAGTTAGCAACAAAACAGCAAAAACGTTGTTTCGAGTGAGATAAAGCTAAGATGACCCAGCTAGCTGCAAACAGGCCAAAAAGCCAATTTCAGACCAAGAAAGCTAAAAATAACATAAAAAAAGCAAACAAGCGAAAAAGCGTTTTTACCTTGCTATAAAGCTAAAAACAGTGTGATCAGCTGCAATAAGGCAAAAACCTTTTTCGAGCGCCAAAAAAAGCTGAAAACAGCGTCATTTACCAACAAAACACCAAAAACGTTGTTTCGAGTGAGACAAAGCTAAATTCACTCAGTTAACCGCAAAAAATTAAAAAAGCCAGCTTTAGTGCAAAAAACACTAAAAACAGCGTAACAACAGCAAACAAGCAAACAAAAAAGCTGAAAAAGACCGTGAAATAAGCTGCAATAAGACAGGAAACCTGTCTTTAGTACTTTCTCACCGAAAAATGATGTTCCGCCTGTTAACAGCTTGTTCACGCTATTTATGGCTTTATCGCACTAAGAAGAGGATTTTTCCCTATTTGCAGTAATTTGTAGGTATGTCTTACTCACAAAAACATTTTTGCTTCCTTCACGCTAGTTTGCCCTGTTTTCAGCTTCATAGCACAGGAAAAGAGATCTTCGTTCGTTTGCAACGAAATTAGGCTCTTCTGAGCTTTCTCGCGCACATAACATTTTTGCACTTGCTTGCCACTGAATAAATCTGTTTTTAAGGTAGTTGCACAAAAGTGCAGAAAGTTTGCTTCCTGTTTGGAGCTAATGACACTATTTTAAGCTTTATCTCACTCAAAACATTGCTCTGCTTTTTGGTGGATTTTGTCCATACGAGGCAATTGAGCCAACTCAGCTACTTTCTGAATTTTGTGCTGTTTGACTGTTTTCTGCTGTATGTAATTTTTTTTTAAAATTAACTGTTTCCTTGCTAGTTTGACCATTTAACCACTTGAGCTATTTGAGCTGGTTATGATTTTTGTCCCATGAAACTCTGACCCTAAGTTAAGTTTAACCATCTTAGCTACTTGGCAGTTGAACCACTGAAGCTAGATTGTGCAGTTTGTGCGGTTAAATCGATTAAGGTAATGATGCTTTTTGTCTATCTGAGCCATATCAGCTACTTTGACTATTTAAACTACTTCAACCAATTAACAACGATATTGAAATCTGTGCAGCTTACCTGTCTTGGCTGGTTTCACTGTTTAGCCAGTCGAAACAATCAAAATAGTTTTCAAGCATTTAAGCTATTATTTTTTTAACCAGTTAAGATAGGTTGTGCCATTTTTCTTAAATCCAGTTGAAGTGTATGGGCTAGATTGTTCAAATTGTGCAGTTGAACTGATCACGCTGGTTGAGAACTTTGTTCACTTGAAGCATTCAAACCATGTGATGTACTTCGACCAATTAAGCCAGATTGTGCGGTTTGTGCAGTTGATCCCATTAAGCTAGTTTTGAATTTTTTCCACTCTAATCATTTAAGCTTGATTGACCAATTGAACTAGTCTAACCAGTTGACATAGATTCTTTAGTCAGTGCAGTTATAGTGTTTGCAATGGTTTGACTATTTTACCATTTGGACTAACAAACCTTGTTATGTATTTTGCGCTGTTGGACTTTCTAAGGTAGTTTGAACATTTCAACTACGGGAACCAACAGATGCAAAATTGTTCAATTTGTGTATTTACCTGACCATGTCATAGTTTTTTACTTTTGCTAAAAAAACTATCCAAAACAGCTAGTTGAAATAAATGTTAAACAATGGGTGACTGATCTGGTCGAAGCGCAATCTATAGCCCGATACGATGGAAGAAATCGCGTTCTATTAGTCATCATTGGTGTCTTTTATTGTAAAATGCGCCAAAAGGACAGAAACCCCCAAAACCTCAGACGGATGATAGCAAAGAATTTTCCAATGGCACTTTTCAGAATTTGAGAAAGATAAAGGCATTCTACACCTTTCAACCCAGAGGAAATACCAAAGCCAGCATGGCAGAAAGATTCAACCGTACCTTGAAAGATAGGCTTTATCGTTATGTCACCAAATCTAATTCCTTGAAGTATTTGAACATCTTGCAAGCTTTGGTAGACGGGTACAATCAATCGTATAACCGTAGTACTGTAATGAAGCCCTCTCAAGTCAATACTGAGAATATGTGTGGGACACGTATGCGAAACGACACCGTTGAAAGGAAAAGGATCCGACAAGACCGCCTTTCAAAGTCGGTTTGAATGAAAAGGCTAGGACGTTCCAAAAAGGGTACCTATCAGGTAGGACGGATGAACTGTTCATCATTTCGCGAATGGTACCGGAACTCGTGAACAAAGTCAAGGAAATGATACCTTTTACGGACAAGACTTACAAAAAGTGCAAGTGCCCGACGATGCCTTATGTGACATCCAAAAAGTCTTGAAATGAAGCGGAAATAAAGTGCTGGTGAAATGGATCAGTTGGCTAGACAAATTTACCTCTTGGGTGGATAACAAAGATGTCGAGAAGACTTGAAGAAGGACAAATTCGTCTGGATCCGTTGCTAGGGGATTTTACGAGCAATCGAGAACTTACGCCAGTACGGATGAATTTGCCGGGAGTAGACCTCAATCGTTCAGCAATCGATTACCTTATCAGATACGTCCTTAAGAACGCGGATGGAAAGTGGGATTATCCCAGATCTCTTTTCCTAAACCTGGACCCATTTTATCACCTTAAGACGAACGACGAGGACGAAATATTATTCCCACATATTTTTTCAAATCGCATAGTCCTGATGCCAAGAGGAAATATCGGTCACTGCACAGTGAGATGCACATATAAAAAACGTACGTCTTGTTGCGTGGATCTCATGAAATTCATCGTCAACAAATACAATACTGACAAGAATTGGTTTTTCGACCCAGGGACTCAATACACATACACGCAAGTTTACCAAGAAAGACGATCCATCGTTAGATTATTCCAGAGTCTTGACAGAAGGAAATGGTTAAGTGACTTTTCGATGGGAAGGAGAAGATTTGATTACAGATAACAAAGAGACTTTCAAAGAGGAAACGAATGCGTCAGGAAGGGCCATGCGAGGACGTCCCACCATCAAATTCCACGGAAGAATGGCTGTAGAAATGAAATGGTTGATTCATTCAACCATCCATGCAAGATGGGAGACCACGGGACACCTTACTCCGAAGTTTCCCGCAGGTGCAAACTCCTTCAAGAATGGATGAGTGATCCGGGCCGTCCTTTTGAAAGAAACCATATAATGTCATCAGTTGTGTGTCCAAAGGGGATTCAGGAGAGGATTAAAAAAAGGTTGATAAGCAAATTGAAACAGCAATCGGCCAAATGACTCAAATTATATTCGGTGCACAATGAGTCGCATCGAGCCCGTGTATTCTAGACTTGTGTCTTAGGTATGTTCGAGAAGAGGTTTGGGAGTGGGTAGACAAACAGGTAGAACTTTCGCTTTGATTGATAATGATCTCGAACATAAATTTCCACCGGATTTTAATTTCTCAGACCTTGAAGTGATTGAAAGACATAAATTACACTCCCCATGGGAAAAACATCATGGTAGGGACTGTCCATAGACCCCCGTATCGAAACTTTTCTATGTTCCTCAAGAAATTTAATGACATCTTTTCCAAAATTTCTAAAGACAACAAGCAATTTTACGTGATGGGCGATTTTAATCTCGATCCACCCTCGATCTACAATCATCACATGCCTACGCAGGAATTCATTGTTAGCTTGTTCTCTCACGCGTTCCTTCCACCAATTTTTTAATCCAACACGCCTGACTTCTTACTCAACAACACTTCTAGACAATATATTCACTACTCATCTTCCAAAAGATGTCTACAGCGGTATTATTCTAAATTATCGATCAGATCACTTTCCGGTCTTTGCATATTTTCACGATGAACATATGCCTCCGGCCGGAGGAAAAACAGTTTTTAAGCGTTCATTTAACGAACGCAACTTCAATAAATCTACTGAACTTCTCTCCCGAAAGAACTGGTCTACGTTTCCTGATGAGGAAGACCCCAATGAATCTTATGACTTTATACACGAACTTACCAGACGATCGCTAAAGCCCTCTTTACCCTCGGCATTTCGTACGGAAGGCAGGACTGTTACGGATCCCAAAGAGATCGCTGACAGGTTCTGTAAATACTTTTCCAATCTTGGTCCCAACCTGGCAAAAGCTTTACCTAAGGTAAACTATTCTTTCCGTTCATTCCTTTTTGACAACAGTGATACACCTATAACTCTAGGACCTACCGATATTGACAAATTGGAAGATATTTGCAGTGAGTTCTCATTTAGAAAGGCCCCCGGTTATGATAACATCCCGGCACATGTTATCAAAACTTCCTTTCACCTTATCTCTACTCCTCTAGGGAGCACTATTAATCTTTCTTTACAAAAAGGTATTTTTCGGGATAAATTAAAAGTTGCTAAAGTGACCCCTGTATACAGACGAGAGGATACCGGTCCGTTCGTTAATTTCTTTAGTACCCGCTTTTTCAAAATTTTATGTACAACAGACTTAATGAGTTTCCTAGTTCGTTTAATATGTTACAAAGTTGTCAGTTTGCGAAATCAGCGAAGCTGTCTTCTTGGACCTTTCTAAAGCCTTTGATGCTCTTGACCACCAAATGTTGTTCATTTCGACAAAACGCTCATGCAAGCAAATTAGTAGGTGTGGTGCCCCCTAAGGCTCTATTTTAGGTCTTTTGTTATTTATATGATGTATAAATAATTTTCCCGATGCATCTGAATTGATATTTAAATATCTAAATAATATTTAGAAAACTAGTTATATTATTTTTAATCGAGGCAGACGAAACTTGGTAAATCTTTTTCCCTTACCTTTGGAAATCAAACATTGAGAAAAGTAAATGAAACAAAATTCTTGGGTGTTTAATTGATGAGCATTTAACCTTGAAACCTCACGTTAGCTTCGTAGCTAAACAGATCTCTGAGACAGTCCGTAAATTATTTAGCGCCAAATACTATTTATCATCTAAGACTAAGTTTACTCTGTATTATACGTTATTTACCTACGTATCATTTACCGTGATTCAACACAAAACGTTTCAAAACGTGCTGTGCGACCTATTACCAACTCAGACTATCGAGAGCATACTGCCCCCATATTTGCTAAATTGGGCATTTTAGATATTCTCCAAGTCGATGCATTACAAATAGCTAAATACAAGTTTTATTATCATAATCAATTATCACCCCCGATGTTTCTCAGCTCGTTCCCTGAAAATAGGCAAGTACACAGTTATGATACAAGAAAAGCCAATTGCTACTGACCACATAACCGTCGTACTAATCTTCAAGGTCCTAACCAAGGTCCTACAATTTGGAATTCTCTCCCAAAATCGATTACGGGTTTGACTAGCTTTTTTTCTTTTAAAAGAAAGGTAATTGATCTTTTAGTGAAATGAGTCCGAATAGGCCGAGCCGCACATTCACATTCACAACTTAATTACAAACATATTGACAACCGAGGTGGCCTCCCCCCTAAGCCTGGTGGTTTGTTGGAGATCTCCTCGCCTTACCATACTGTTAAACCTGTATAAATATTAAATCTTAAGTGGCTAATTAATAGATAATAAATAATGTGGCCAGATGTGCTTTGATGGCACAGCCCTAAAGGAGAGGAAGAAGAAAAGTCGACGCAGAGTACAAAAGGGGGGAAGACTCCTCTCATCGCCACCAGTCACGCATGGCTTTCAACCCGACTTGATAAAGTGTTTGACTTGACAAACTGCCGAATGAAAACGAAGTCAAAGAAAAAGATAATTCGACATGACAAAAGTGAATCCAGCTTACACGGGTTCTGTGGTGAATAGGAAATTGGAATGGTTCAGAGCTCCGCCGACAGAAATGAACACCTCTTCTTACCGGATGGTACCAGTTCAACCGTCTACAACTTAGCTTATTATCCGACCGGTTTCGTCGGATTTACCGTTAAATCGTGAGCCCCCAAAATAAAAATAAACATTTCTTAATTTTTACGCGGGATTTGTAACATTTTCAATTTGTTGCCCTGTATTTATGTAACATTTCCTGTTCGTGTGTGTTTTTGGCTGTTCATACCCCAATTTGAACGTGATTTGTACCGTAAACGTCCAGTATATTAGTGGTTAAATTTTGTTCATCTTGTTAAATCCCTGATGAAGTCTGTGTGATCAGACGAAGCCAGTCGGATAATAGAATAAGTTGAAAGACTTGTTTCTGTGCGCTGCTCACTAAATTTTATTTCAACAAATTGTATAGAGCTGAATGGAAAAAATAGTTTATAGGCTATTACACGTTCTTACAAGCCGCGGGATGCTCGACCAAAAGCGGGCCCGACATGGTCAAACCCACAGAACGAAGTCAACATTTGGAAGGTGCGACTGTCAAAGATGGAAACTGTCCCCTTTACCAAAGACAAGGTGGCAAGCGGATGCATGGAATGTCCCCACAGAAGTCCCAAACAAACTTGCTAGAGGTCGATTCCAATCAGGCCGTGTTGTACGACATCATCTGTAAGGTCAAAGAAGAAGAAGAAGAAGAAGATGGAAAAGGTCATATTTGGTAACCGATGAACCCAAGCGAACGAGCAAAGCTGATACTACTTGGCACCAACAACGTCCCAAGAGCTATTAGAGTAATGAAAGAGTTTGGCAGGAAACTGCCTCAGGGGCTTCTGCCCCGGGTTTACTTTTGGGTTCACTCCTCCGTCCTTTTTTTCCAGAAGGCAGTGGGGCATTTATCCCGTAGCTGGGCCACACTCGCTGGATGCTCAAGCCACGTCCATGGACGGAGGTTCTTTCCAAGCTGGGACTCTCCAGCAGAACAGAGACACTTCGTGGGTTCCAAGCTGTACTGCTTAGCACCTTGTCACGCCAACTAAGCAGACTCTCTGGAAACAGAAACACCACAAGAAAGTGGAGTTATGGCCACACCAATGTAGGAGACCCCTCATGCAATGATCTACTGCGTAGTAAGTGGTCACGTGGACATGCCCCTACGCCTACAAGGGAGAAGCTCTAAGAAGTGCATCACCTTCCTTCGTAAGGGGACATCTGTCCCCAGAAAGTACATAAACCAGAAGAATTGGTAAAAGTGGTGAAAATGGCAAAAAGGCTAGCAGGCATAAAATGAGAAATGCACAAACTAGTTGAATTAAAATAGTGAAAATGGTCCAATGAGCAAAATCAGTTAAATTGAACAAACTGCACATACTAAGTAAATTGGTTCGACGAGTTTAACTGGTCAAAAAGAGGGAACGATTCAAGAGGACAAATTGCAGAAACTTGCCTGATTAATCGTCAAACTGGGTAAAACGGTTCCACTGGAAAGCTGCACAATTTAGCTGAACTGATTCACCTGGTTAAAACGGTAATGTAAGCTAAGGCAGTTTAAATGGACAAAATGCGCAAACTAGCTCAGAAGGCTCAACTGGTTAGAATGCACAAAAATCAGCCGAGTTAGTTGAGCTGTTAAAAAGATTGGTCTCAATGGTCTAAGATAAATTTGCAGAAACGCATAAGCTGGACAGAAAATGCTCAAAAAATGTTCTGAATTGGTTTAACTGGTTTAAATAGTCAAACAACCAGAAGTGGTTCAACAGAAAAAAATACAAAAAGTAGCTAAATTAGTTCCCCTGCTTAAGATGGTTAAACTTGCAAAAACGGCACAGCTTCACAAAGCTGCACAGTATAACCGAATCGGTTCAACTGGGCGAAATAGTCAAACTGACAGAAATCATTACACTGGACAAGACGCACAAAGTGGCTGAATTTTTCAACTGCGAAATAGCAGAAATGGTCAAGAAGATTAAAATCTCCGCCATATCTAAAATTTGTTCAACTCGAAAAAATGCACAAGCTAGATGAGTTGGTTCATTTAGTAAAAATGACGAAAACTATCTGAAAGTGTTAAACTGGACGAAATGGTCAAACTGGTTAAAATAGTTCGACAGGACCGAATACACAAATAAGCGGAGTTGGTTTAAGTGGTAAAAACGGTCAATCTAGTATACTAACATTGGTTCTATTGGTCAAATGGATTTTTTTGAACTAGTTAGAGTGGTCAAACTAGCTACAGTGGTCAAATGGGATAAGATGCTCAAACAAGCCGAGTGAGTTGCACAGTTAAAATTTTCAATTGGCTAAATTCGTTCATTGGACAAAATGCAAAAACTAGCTGAATTGTTCTATTGGTCAAATGGTTCAAACTAGCTGAAACTATTCAAGTGGACAGAATGTACTAACGAGCGAAATTTGTTGGACTGGTAAAAATGGTAAAAGTAGCATAACGGTTACCTGCACAAACTGTACCATCTAGCTAAATTTGTTGGATAGTTAAAATAGTCAACCCACCTGGATCGGTCGAACTGGAGAAATGCACAAAACTAGCGAAATTGGTTTAACTGACCAACTCGCTAAAATTGTTCGACTGGAGAAATGAAAAAACTAGCGGAATTGTCTCATTTGTTCAGATGAGCATATAAACTGAATGGGTCGAGAGGATCAAAATAGTTACCATATCTCAAAGGATTCAACTCAACAAAATGCATTGACTCTCGGCGGAATTGGTTCATTTCGTCAAAATGACCAAAGAAAGCTAATACTGTTCAACTACACCAAATGGTCAAACTAGATGAAAATCGTGCGAAGGGACAAAATGTACAAATTCGAGAATTGGTGCAATTCGTTAAAATTGTCAATTTAGGAGAAATTGTCTTCTGAGCCGTCCGATGCATTTGCGATTTCGCAGTATTTGAACGACTTCATAATTAAATCTTGAGGGTTTCCAATCCAGGCACGATTGGTCTAGGTCAACACCAGTTCTTTGCTTGGCACCTTTGAAAATGAGTTTCGGCGGTAGTTTTTCTCCGTTGGCTTTAACTGTTTAAAAAACTGTTAAAACTGTGAAACTCTACTTCTTTCCACGCACGACAAAATCAGCACCAATTGGTTGGTTGCCCGTGAGTTGGAAGGTTCTTGTGGCTGGCAGCTCATATCACATGGGAGTCTCGTTCATGTTTATGATGTGGCTTAACGGTAGTCATTACGTTTCCGGGCCATTAGCACAAGCCAATGGAATTCGACGACCCTCTCCTCTATGTCTATTGGTAGACACTGGGCCAAAGTGGTTTTCGCTCTCACACGGTCAAGTAACGTTTCCTGTTGTTGTACTACCTTAGAGATGCCTTGAAGTCTGGATCGGAGCTAAGTTCCTTCGCCTTTAACTTAAGCATCACGCTATTAACTGAAAGATCTGCAGATAGAGATGATGTACCGTGTTAAAGGACGAGGTTTTTCACGAGTAAGTGTTAAATGTTAACATTGATCTATGTAATTTAATGTCAACTATGAAAACTATGTAAGCTAACTATCCATTTTGTCTACTTGAATCATTAAGTTAAATTGTGCATAGTTGAACCATCCAGGCTAGTTATACATTTTGTTTAGTTGAGTCATTTTAGCTTATTGACCATTTGATTTATGGCAACGAACTAAGGTAGCTCGTGCAATTTTCGCATTTAACTGTCTTTGCTCGTTTGCGCATTCAACTGGTTAAACTATATGGCTACTCTGACATATTTTAACGACTTGAACCAATTCAGCCAGATGGTGCAGTTTGTTCAGTTCGCCAATTGAAGGTGGTTTGACCAACTGAACTACTTCAACCAAATTTTTTTATTTTGCAATTTGTGCAGTTTAACTGTCTTCCCTAGTTGGACTATACCCAGTTAAACCAATTTCGCTAGATTGTGCAATTGATCCTACTATGCTAGTTTTCCATTCTTTAGAGTTCAATCATTTAAGCTACTTTGACCATGTCAGCTACTTCACCCAACTGACATACTTTTTTAAAGGTAACGACCATTTTCACCGGTTGATAAAACTGAGCTAGTTTGAGTGTAACAAACGCTATTTTTAGTTGAGATTTGCGTGACTTTCAATACCTTTTTTTTGTTTGTTTGCCATATACTTATGAATTATTGGCTTCACAACCAGTGATTAAAACCATTTGGAGCAATTCAGTAAAATTGCAAAAATCGCAAAATCTATCTTAGTCGGTCAAAGTTAATCATATGGTCAAACTTGCTTAGATGGTTCAACTGTACAAAATGCATAACCAGATTTATAAGTTCAACTGCAAAAACTGCAAAATCTAGTTAAATTGGTTGAAGCAGTTTTAAACAGCTTATCTGGTTCACTGGCAAAAATACTCAAATACGCGAAAAGAGTTGAAATGCACAAACTGCACATTCTCTTGACCATGTGAAAAAGTTCACAAGATCAGGCTAGCTTAAATGACAAAATGTATAACTAGTTGAATCGGCAGCACTTGATTAAATGTTTCCAATTACACGAACTGCATGATCTAGCTCAATTATTTTAAGAGAGTAGAATGGTCAAACTAACTTAATTAGTTCAACTAGTCAGATGTTAACCCAGCAAGGACAGCTAAACTGCATAAATTGCGCAATCTATCTTAATTGGTCGAAGTAGTTCACATGGTCAAATTAGCTTAAATGACCCAACTGCATAAAGGCATAACCAGCTTCATCGTTTGAACTGCACACAAAAATCACAGGCTTAATGGTTAAATACTCAAACTGGCAAGGACGTTTAACCTCGAAACTTGCACAATCAGTCTTAACTGATTGAAGTGATACAAACAATCAAACTGTTTGAATGGTTCAATGAGACAAAATGCTGTGAGATTTCAACTTGATGATGTTATCAAATTGCCCGATGACAACCAAAATCAACAGATAAATAATTATCGTTCACAATAATCAACCATTCGTCATTTTATGCTTGGTATAATGCATTTTCGGAGGTTCAGTTTCATTACATAAACATGCAGATGGATTAAGATATGCTGCTGCTGCTGGTCCGGTCTGCATAGTTTAATAAGACATATGACAATCAAATCTGCTAGTAAGACTGCTTATGATACGACAACCTCGACGTAGTTACAAACGTCTGCTTGAGTATGGTGACGACAGTTGGAGAAGTGTAGCAAAAAAACAGGCTTTGGTATTTGGACACCAATAAAACAACTGGAAACACAAACATAGGGTTTGAAGCTCGAACACTCCTGATTCAGACCGCGAATAATGACGGCACGGGTGATAGCAAAGATGTTTCAGGAATCATCCCACTGAACTGCTACAGCTTCTTTTGAAGAACTTGAAAACAAAATGCTACCTCCAATGCAGTTACAAATCCACGTTAAACTACAACACCATTATGAATTGAGTCATATGGCGCAAGGTAGAGATTTTGGAAGAGTAGTTTTTAATTTTTTTGGTTCATAGGCTCGAAGAATCACTCCAAAAGACAGTCTGTATGATAGTTCTATCCTTTTTTTTTTTTTTAAAGTCAAACTGGACATATATGAGGGAGAAGAGTGTAGTTGCATATCAGATAAGTGAACTTCAGAATTTTTCCAAATTTCTGAGCCTATTGACCAAATTACCAAACAAGTATTTGACACATTTTGATCTGTCTTGCCAAGCACATAAGATAACAAGAGATCAAAAACACCTGATTTTCAGATACAAAACTATTAGCAAACGCGACATTAATGTGAAGATCAGAAAAACCAAAAACAGAATCTCGGTAGTACATATCAGAAGAACCAATTGTATTGAGACTGAATAGCAGCGCATTCATTGCAATTGATAAGCTGTATGTGTCAAAAAATATTGTCAATAGACTTAAAAAGAACCAGATTAATAGAGGAATGAATATTCCCACTCGCAGAAAAACAGCCAGAAAAACAAGTTTGTGGTTTACTATCACTGGAAGAACATGAGCTGCGACTACTGCTAAAACACCTGGCCTTTCTACTTTAGCCAGAATGGTTTCTGGAAGTGCTTCTTAAACAGTTAAAAATATTTCTGAAAATGGAATACAAAATGTTGAGTTTATCATTCAAAACAAAACAAAAATAATCAGTTGATAGCATATAAGCATTTATTGACAAATAAACACAAGTAAGACATACCGAACAGTCTTTAGACAGGGGGGGCCTTAGTGATGAAACCATCTAAGACACGATTAGGTGGATTTTCGGGATCCTTATGAGCAAGTGTTGGAATCCCAATTACTCTTGATGTAATAAAAAAGTTTGGTTGAGGTTCACCTAGAGTGGGGGCATTTGGAAGCATTGGTATATTCACAAGAAGAATTCCGAGAAGCACAACAAAACATATAATGAACGGCACAAGCACAAAATCTGAAGGAGGCACCCAAGATTAGGTGTTTATCGAGCACTTCTACCATTTCACGGTTTTCATGCCCAAAACACACTATTGCCATGGAAAAAAAAAAAAAAAAAAACAAAAAAAAAAACAGAAAAAGGGCAGTAGGCTATTACTAAGAAACAGCTCGCTCAATGGCATGCAACTGTTAAGAGCCATACTTTAAAACCAAAACTTCATAAAAGCAAACCATTGAGCAGATGAGCTTGTGAATTGATGTAAAAAAATGTACCGATAAATTATGCATTATGAAGAGATGGATCTATTCCTCATCAGCACAACCAAGCACTCTTTATTTAAAAATCTTGAACTTTCATATATAAAGGGAGTACATTGGGTGGCAATTCGACATTATTACATATATGTTATTTGCCGGCTGGGAGGTCCGTATGGTGAAAAACTGTGACCGAGGTCTTGAAACAGCATTTTCAAGGCCGAGGTCACAGTTTTTCACCATACGGATCGACCCTTAGCCAGTAAGTAACGTATTTATTTTTTTTTTAAACTTAACGAAATACATTCCGAAAGAACCCGATAATTTAGGGCTTTAAATACGGCAAGCTCTTCCATAAACTGAACAATTTTTGAGCGAGTAAATGGTAGGTTAAAGTAGAAGTGATACAAATTAAAGAGAGATGCTTCACTGAAACATTTCACTTGCGCAATGATAAAGGTGATTTAAAAGGCTTCCAAACAAAGTTTGGAACATCATTTTTACAAGTATCTGTCACAATCTGACACCTAACAATTAGAGAGCGCGTAAGAAAAAAAAAGCGCAAGAAGATTTGAAAAACAACCGAACTAGTTTGGCAAGGTCTGTCACGACAAAAATTTTCTTAAAAAACAGTCAATGATCTAGCGGAAAGTATTATTCACTCTATCGACGATTCATTCATGTACGAAGATTTACCTCTGATCATTAAGTAAACTTCCAGGAAAGTAATCGTGAGTAAATTCAAATTTTTTATTTTGAAGTTGTGAGAGTTTGCACGTTTGTTTGCTGCAACGGCGTGTGTAAATCTGGTCTTCCTCCACAAAAACTTAATTTGAACGGCACACTCGTACGAGACACAAGGGCATCAAATGCGGCCTTTTCTCAATAAATTCCTTCAGTTTCTGTTGTGCAATTTATGGTTCCAATGTCCAAATTGAACGGACTTGGAAAGACTCACCGAGAGCGTATATTTATTGTCGAACTGAAATTAAAACTTCGCGCTCGCTCTTTCACTACGAACAATTTGTTTGAGAAAATTCCGATATTAGATGCACGAAAGTTCCATTGTTCAGTTTACCTGTAACCAAATACCTCACGTTTTAACTTTCTAGGTACTTTTTGAGAATGATTAAAATCAATTGCAGACGGTTTTTAGGCCGCTAGTCAACCAACGTAATGACACTATTGCTTATACAAATTCATTCTGAAACCAATATATTTTGTCAACCAAGGTGATTTGAGAGAGAGAAAAGAGAGGATTCCTAAGTCGGCTTGAGGTGTGACCGATGTGTTTGCTTAAAAATACTACCCGGCCGGAAAAACGAGATATGTATTTATGAAAAAAGGCAACGAAAGTTGAGATGTACTCGGCGACTCACGAAAGCCTCACCGTGGCCCTTGGGCAGAGATAGGAAAGTACTGGCCGGGTAAAGAACCAATTGCAGATTGCATTCGTTACCGTGCCCTCTAAAAAAAAAAGAACAAGAACATAGTGAGATTCATAATATCAATACAACAATTTGGGAACACTTCGGTTGGTGTTTTCTGAATGAGATGAACAAGGGTAAACCAGATTTCAATTATTCAAAGTGTTTCATGTACATGATACGATGAAGAATTAGCGAGAAGAGTGTGATTAGCTGCAATAAGGTTAAAACCTTTTTCTTAAGTGCAAAAACAGCTGAAAACAGAAAGTTAGCAACAAAACAGCAAAAACGTTGTTTCGAGTGAGATAAAGCTAAGATGACCCAGCTAGCTGCAAACAGGCCAAAAAGCCAATTTCAGACCAAGAAAGCTAAAAATAACATAAAAAAAGCAAACAAGCGAAAAAGCGTTTTTACCTTGCTATAAAGCTAAAAACAGTGTGATCAGCTGCAATAAGGCAAAAACCTTTTTCGAGCGCCAAAAAAAGCTGAAAACAGCGTCATTTACCAACAAAACACCAAAAACGTTGTTTCGAGTAAGACAAAGCTAAATTCACTCAGTTAACTGCAAAAATTAAAAAAAGCCAGCCAGCTTTAGTGCAAAAAACACTAAAAACAGCGTAACAACAGCAAACAAGCAAACAAAAAAAGCTGAAAAAGACCGTGAAATAAGCTGCAATAAGACAGGAAACCTGTCTTTAGTACTTTCTCACCGAAAAATGATGTTCCGCCTGTTAACAGCTTGTTCACGCTATTTATGGCTTTATCGCACTAAGAAGAGGATTTTTCCCTATTTGCAGTAATTTGTAGGTATGTCTTACTCACAAAAACATTTTTGCTTCCTTCACGCTAGTTTACCCTGTTTTCAGCTTCATAGCACAGGAAAAGAGATCTTCGTTCGTTTGCAACGAAATTAGGCTCTCTTAAGCTTTCTCGCGCACATAACATTTTTGCACTTGCTTGCCACTGATAAATCTGTTTTTAAGGTAGTTGCACAAAAGTGCAGAAAGTTTGCTTCCTGTTTGGAGCTAATGACACTATTTTAAGCTTTATCTCACTCAAAACATTGCTCTGCTTTTTGGTGGATTTTGTCCATACGAGGCAATTGAGCCAACTCAGCTACTTTCTGAATTTTGTGCTGTTTGACTGTTTTCTGCTGTATGTAATTTTTTTTAAATTAACTGTTTCCTTGCTAGTTTGACCATTTAACCACTTGAGCTATTTGAGCTGGTTATGATTTTTGTCCCATGAAACTCTGACCCTAAGTTAAGTTTAACCATCTTAGCTACTTGGCAGTTGAACCACTGAAGCTAGATTGTGCAGTTTGTGCGGTTAAATCGATTAAGGTAATGATGCTTTTTGTCTATCTGAGCCATATCAGCTACTTTACTTTGACTATTTAAACTACTTCAACCAATTAAGAACGATATTGAAATCTGTGCAGCTTACCTGTCTTGGCTGGTTTCACTGTTTAGCCGGTCGAAACAATCAAAATAGTTTTCAAGCATTTAAGCTATTATTTTTTTAACCAGTTAAGATAGGTTGTGCATTTTTTTTAAATCCAGTTGAAGTGTATGG
Organism: Pocillopora verrucosa; assembly: GCF_036669915.1. Classification (NCBI taxonomy): domain Eukaryota; kingdom Metazoa; phylum Cnidaria; class Anthozoa; order Scleractinia; family Pocilloporidae; genus Pocillopora; species Pocillopora verrucosa. Next base: position 9,396,034 of record NC_089323.1, on the reverse strand, counting down.
GCTAGATTGTTCAAATTGTGCAGTTGAACTGATCACGCTGGTTGAGAACTTTGTTCACTTGAAGCATTCAAACCATGTGATGTACTTCGACCAATTAAGCCAGATTGTGCGGTTTGTGCAGTTGATCCCATTAAGCTAGTTTTGAATTTTTTCCACTCTAATCATTAAGCTTGATTGACCAATTGAACTAGTCTAACCAGTTGACATAGATTCTTTAGCCAGTGCAGTTATAGTGTTTGCAATGGTTTGACTATTTTACCATTTGGACTAACAAACCTTGTTATGTATTTTTGCGCTGTTGGACTTTCTAAGGTAGTTTGAACATTTCAACTACGGGAACCAACAGATGCAAAATTGTTCAATTTGTGTATTTACCTGACCATGTCATAGTTTTTTACTTTTGCTAAAAAAACTATCCAAAACAGCTAGTTGAAATAAATGTTAAACAATGGGTGACTGATCTGGTCGAAGCGCAATCTATAGCCCGATACGATGGAAGAAATCGCGTTCTATTAGTCATCATTGGTGTCTTTTATTGTAAAATGCGCCAAAAGGACAGAAACCCCCAAAACCTCAGACGGATGATAGCAAAGAATTTTCCAATGGCACTTTTCAGAATTTGAGAAAGATAAAGGCATTCTACACCTTTCAACCCAGAGGAAATACCAAAGCCAGCATGGCAGAAAGATTCAACCGTACCTTGAAAGATAGGCTTTATCGTTATGTCACCAAATCTAATTCCTTGAAAGTATTTGAACATCTTGCAAGCTTTGGTAGATGGGTACAATCAATCGTATAACCGTAGTACTGTAATGAAGCCCTCTCCAGTCAATACTGAGAATATGTGTGGGACACGTATGCGAAACGACACCGTTGAAAGGAAAAGGATCGTACAAGAGACCGCCTTTCAAAGTCGGTTTGAATGAAAAGGCTAGGACGTTCCAAAAAGGGTACCTATCAGGTAGGACGGATGAACTGTTCATCATTTCGCGAATGGTACCGGAACTCGTGAACAAAGTCAAGGAAATGATACCTTTTACGGACAAGACTTACAAAAAGTGCAAGTGCCCGACGATGCCTTATGTGACATCCAAAAAGTCTTGAAATGAAGCGGAAATAAAGTGCTGGTGAAATGGATCAGTTGGCTAGACAAATTTACCTCTTGGGTGGATAACAAAGATGTCGAGAAGACTTGAAGAAGGACAAATTCGTCTGCATCCGTTGCTAGGGGATTTTACGAGCAATCGAGAACTTACGCCAGTACGGATGAATTTGCCGGGAGTAGACCTCAATCGTTCAGCAATCGATTACCTTATCAGATACGTCCTTAAGAACGCGGATGGAAAGTGGGATTATCCAGATCTCTTTTCCTAAACCTGCGACCCATTTTATCACGTTAAGAAAACGACGAGGACGAAATATTTCCCACATTATTTTTTCAAAATCACATAGTCCGGATGCCAAGAGGAAATATCGGTCACTGCACAGTGAGATGCACATATACAAAACTTACGTCCTTGTTGCGTGGATCTCATGAAATTCATCGTCAACAAATACAATACTGACAAGAATTGGTTTTTCGACTCAGGGACTCAAGACACATACACGCAATTTTACCAAGAAAGACGATCCATCGTTAGAGTATTACAGAGTCTTGGACAGAATGAAATGGTTAAGTATGACTTTTCGATGCGGAAGGAGAAGAGTTGATTATAGATAACAAGGAGACTTTCAAAGGAGGACCGAATGCGTTAGGAAGGGCCATGCGAGGACGTTCCCCACCATCAAATTCCACGGAAGAAGGGATGTTAGAAATGAAATGGTTGATTTATTCAACCATCCATGCAAGATGGGAGACCACGGGACACCTTACTCCAAAGTTTCCCGAAGGTGCCAAATCCTTCAAGAATGGATGAGTGATCCGGGCCGTCCTTTTGAAAGAAACCATAGAAACGAGCATAAGTTGTGTGTCCAAAGGGGATTCAGGAGAGTGATAAAAAAAAGGGGTGATAAGCAAATGGAAAACAAGCAATCGCCAAAATGACTCAAATTATATTCGGTGCACAATGAGTCGCATCGAGCCCGTGTATTCTAGAATTGTGTCTTAGGTATGTTCGAGAAGAGGTTTGGGAAGTGGGGAGGGAGACAAAAAGGTAGAACTTTCGCTTTGATTGATAATGATCTCGAACATAAACTGCCACCGGATTTTAATTTCTCAGGACTTGAAGTGATGGAAAGACATAAATTACACTCACCATGGGAAAAACATCATGGTAGGGACTGTCCATAGACCACCCGTACTCGAAACTTCTATGTTCATCAGGAATAAAAAAAAAATTTTAAAAATGATATCCTTTTCCAAAATTTATAAAGACAACAAAGCAATTTACGTGATGGGCGATTTTAATCTCGATCCACCCTCGATCTACAAGATCACATGCCTAAGCAGGAATTCATTGTTAGCTTGTTCTCTCAAGCGTTCCTTCTACCACTTTTTTAATCCAACAAGCCTGACGTTCTTACTCAGACAACACTTCTAGACAACTATATTCCACTACTCATCTTCCAAAAGATGTCTACAGCGGTATTATTCTAAATTATCGATCAGATCACTTTCCGGTCTTTGCATATGTTCACGATGAACATATGCCTCCGGCCGGAGGAATAAACAGTTTTTAAGCGTTCATTTAACGAACGCAACTTCAATAAATCTACTGAACTTCTCTCCCGAAAGAACTGGTCTAACGTTTCATGATGAGGAAGACCCCAATGAATCTTATGACTTTATACACGAACTTACCAGACGATCGCTAAAGCCCTCTTTACCCTCGGCATTTCGTACGGAAGGCAGGACTGTTACGGATCCCAAAGAGATCGATGACAGGTTCTGTAAATACTTTGCCACTCTTGGTCCCAACTGGCAAACGCTTTACATAAGGTAAAACTATTCGTTCAGTTCATTCCTTTTTGGACAACAGTGATAGAACCTATAACTCTAGGACCCCTACCGATCGATATGAACAAATTGGAAGATATTTGCAGTGGAGTTCTCATTTAGAAAGGCCCCGGTTATGAGAACATCCCGGCAACAGGTTATCAAAAACGTAACCTGATCACCTTTATGATACTCCTCTAGGAGAGCACTAGTAATCGTTCTTTACAAAAAGGTTATTTTCGGGATAAATTAAAAGTATAAAGTGACCATGTATACAGACGAAGAGGATACCGGTCCGTTCGTTAATTTCTTTAGTACCCGCTTTTTCAAAGTTTTATGTACAACAGGACTTAATGAGTTGCCTCGTGCGTTTAATATGTTACAAAAGTTGTCAAGTTTGCGAAATCAGCGAAGCTGTCTTCTTGGGACCTTTCTAAAGCCTTTGATGCTCTTGACCACCAAATGTTGTTCATTTCGACAAAACGCTCATGCAAGCAAAATAGTAGGTGTGGTGCCCCCTAAGGCTCTCTTTTAGGTCTTTTGTTATTTATATGATGTATAAATAATGGTCCCGATTGCATCTGAATTAATATTTAAATATCTAAATAATATTTAGAAAACGAGTTATATTTAATTTTAATCCAGGCAGGACGAAGCTTGGTAAATCTTTTTCCCTTACCTTTGGAAATCAAAACATTGAGAAAAGTAAATGAAAAAATTTCTTGGGTGTTTAAATGGATGAGATATTGAACATTGAAACCTCACGTTAGCTTCGTAGCTAAAACAGAATCTCGGAGACCAGTCCGTAAGTATTTAGGGCCAAATACTATTTATCATCTAAGACTAAGTTTACTATGTATTATACGTTATTTACCTACGTCTCATTTCAAGTGATTCAACACAAACGTTTCCAAAACGTGTCGTGCGACCTATTACCAAATCAGACTATCGAGAGCATACATGCCCCCATATTGCTAAAATTGGGCATTTTAGAGATTCTCCAAGTCGATGCATTACAAATAGATAAATACAAGTTTTATTATCATAATCAATTATTACCACCGATGGTTCTCAGCTCGTTTCCCTGAAAATAGGCAAGTACACAGTTATGATACAAGAAAAGCCAATTGCTACTGACCACATAAACGTCGTACTAATCTTCAAGGTCCTAACCACGCAGTCTTACCAATTTGGAATTCTCTCCAAAATCGATTACGGGTTTGACTAGCTTTTTTTTCTTTTAAAAGACAGGTAATTGATCTTTTAGTGAAATGAGTACGAATAGGGCCGAGCCGCACCTTCACATTCACAACTTAATACCAAACATATTGACAACCGAGGTGGCACCCCCCTAAGCCTGGTGTGTTTGTTGGAGATCTCTCGCCTTAAAACCCCCAATTTTTTTTTTTTTTACTGTTAAACGTATAAATATTAAATCTTAAGTGGCTAATTAATAGATAATAAATAATGTGGCAAGGATGTGCTTTGATGGCACAGCCCTAAAGGAGAGGAAGAAGAAAAGTCGAACGCAGAGTACAAAAGGGGGGAAGACTCCTTCTTAGCTCATCGCCACCAGTCACGCAGGGCTTTCAACCCGACTTGATAAAGTGTTTGACTTGACAAACTGCCGAATGAAAACGAAGTCAAAGAAAAAGATAATTCGACATATGACAAAAGTGAATCCAGCTTACACGGGTTCTGTGGTGAATAGGAAATGTGGAATGGTTCAGAGCTCCGCCGACAGAAATGAAAACACCCTCTTCGTACCGGAGCCCCCCCCCCCGGAGGGTACCAGTTCAACCGTCTACAACTTAGCTTATTATCCGACCGGTTTCTGTCGGATGTGACCGTTAAATCGTGAGCCCCCAAGATAAAAATAAACATTTCTTAATTTTTACGCTGGATTTGTAACATTTTCAATTTGTTGCGCTGTAGTTGGGTAAACATTTTCCTGTTCGTGTGTGTTTTTGGCTGTTTCATTTTTTTTTTATAACCCAATTTGAACGTGATTTGTACCGTAAACGTCCAGTATATTAGTGGTTAAAGTTTGTTCATCTTGTTAAATCCATGATGAGTCTGTGTGATCAGGACGAAGCCAGTTGGATAATATAAATAAGTTGAAAGACTTGTTTCTGTTGCGCTGCTCATGTTCTGAATTTTATTTCACCAAATTGTATAGAGCGGAATGGAAAAAAATAGTTTATAGGTTATGACACGTTCTTACAAGCCGGCGGGATGCTCGACCACAAGCCGGGCCCGACATGGTACAAACCCACAGAAACGAAGTCAACATTTGGAAGGTGCGGCTGTCCAAAGATGTGAAACTTGTCCCCTTTACCAAAGACAAGGTGGCAAGCAAATGCATGGAGGTCCCCACAGAAGTCCCAAACAAACTTGCTAGAGGTCGATTCCAATCAGGCCGTGTTGTACTACATCATCTGTAAGGTCAAAGAAGAAGAAGAAGAAGAAGAAGAGAAAAAGGTCATATTTGGTAACCGATGAACCCAAGCGCACGAGCAAAGCTGATACTACTTGGCACCAACAACGTCCCAAGAGCTATTAGAGTAATGAAAGCGATTGGCAGGAAACTGCCTCAGGGGCTTCTGCCCCGGGTTTACTTTTGGGTTCACTCCTCCGTCTTCTTTTTTCCAGAAGGCAGTGGGGCATTTATCCCGTAGCTGGGCCACACTCGCTGGATGCTCAAGCCACGTCCATGGACGGAGGTCTTTCCAAGCTGGGACTCTCCAGCAGAACAGAGACACTTCGTGGGTTCCAAGCTGTACTGCTTAGCACCTTGTCACGCCAACTAAGCAGACTCTCTGGAAACAGAAACACCACAGGAACGTGTAGTTATGGCCACACCAATGTAGGAGACCCCTCATGCAATGATCTACTGCGTAGTAAGTGGTCACGTCTACAAGGGAGAAGCTCTAAGAAGTGCATCACCTTCCTTCGTAAGAGGACATCTGTCCCCAGAAAGTACATAAACCAGAAGAATTGGTAAAAGTGGTGAAAATGGCAAAAAAGGCTAGCAGGCATAAAATGAGAAATGCACAAACTAGTTGAATTAAAGTAGTGAAAATGGTCCAATGAGCAAAATCAGTTAAATTGAACAAACTGCACATACTAAGTAAAATTGGTTCGACGAGTTTAACTGGTCAAAAAAGAGGGAACGATTCAAGAGGACAAAATGCAGAAACTTGCCTGATTAATCGTCAAACTGGGTAAAACGGTTCCACTGGAAAAGCTGCACAATTTAGCTGAACTGATTCACCTGGTTAAAAACGGTAATGTAAGCTAAGGCAGTTTAAATGGACAAAATGCGCAAACTAGCTCAGAAGGCTCAAACTGTTAGAATGCACAAAAATCAGCCGAGTTAGTTGAGCTGTTAAAAAAGATTGGTCTCAATGGTCTAAGAGATAAAATTGCAGAAACGCATAGCTGGACAGAAAATGCTCAAAAAATGTTCTGAACTGGTTTAACTGGTTTAAATAGTCAAACAACCAGAAGTAGTTCAACAGAAAAAAATACAAAAGTAGCTAAATCAGTTCCCCTGCTTAAGATGGTTAAACTTGCAAAAACGGCACAGCTTCACACAGCTGCACAGTATAACCTAATCGGTTCAACTGGGCGAAATAGTCAAACTGACAGAAATCCTTACACTGGACAAGACGCACAAAGTGGCTGAATTTTTTCAACTGCGAAATAGCAGAAATGGTCAAGAAGATTAAAATCTCCGCCATATCTAAAATTTGTTCAACTCGACAAAATGCACAAGCTGAGATGAGTTGGTTCATTTAGTAAAAATGACGAAAACTATCTGAAAGTGTTAAACTGGACGAAATGGTCAAGCTGGTTAAAATAGTTCGACAGGACCGAATACACAAATAAGCGGAGTTGGTTTAAGTGGTAAAGACGGTCAATCTAGTATACTAACATTGGTTCTATTGGTCAAATGGAGTTTGTTGAACTAGTTTAGAGTGGTCAAACTAGCTACAGTGGTCAAGGGGATAAGATGCTCAAACAAGCCGAGTGAGTTGCACAGGTTAAAATTTTCAAATTGGCTAAATTCGTTCAATTGGACAAAATGCAAAAACTAGCTGAGTTGTTCTATTGGTCAAATGGTTCAAAACTAGCTGAAACTATTCAAGTGGACAGAATGTACTAACGAGCGAAATTTGTTGAACTGGTGAAAATGGTAAAAGTAGCAAAAACGGTTAACCTGCACAAAACTGTACTATCTAGCTAAATTTGTTGGACTATTTAAAATAGTCAACCCACCTGGATCGGTCGAACTGGAGAAAGTGCACAAACTAGCGAAATTGGTTTAACTGACCAACTCGCTAAAATTGTTCGACTGGAGAAATGAAAAAACTAGCTGAATTGTCTCATTTGTTCAGATGAGCATATAAACTGAATGGGTCGAGAGGATCAAAAATAGTTACCATATCTCAAAGGATTCAACTCAACAAAAATGCATTGACTCGGCGGAATTGGTTCATTTCGTCAAAATGACCAAAGAAAGCTAATACTGTTCAAACTACACCAAATGGTCAAACTAGATGAAAATCGTGCGAAGGGACAAAATGTACAAATTCGAGAATTGGTGCAATTCGTTAAAATTGTCATTTAGGAGAAATTGTCTTCTGAGCCGTCCGATGCATTTGCGATTTCGCAGTATTTGAACGACTTCATATTAAATCTTGAGGGTTTCCAATCCAGGCACGATTGGTCTAGGTCAACACCAGTTCTTTGCTTGGCACCTTTGAAAATGAGGTTCGGCGGTAGTTTTTCTCCGTTGGCTTTAACTGTTAGAAAAACTGTTAAAACTGTGAAACTCTACTTCTTTCCACGCACGACAAAATCAGCACCAATTGGTTGGTTGCCCGTGAGTTGGAAGGTTCTTGTGGCTGGCAGCCTCATATCACATGGGAGTCTCGTTCATGTTTATGATGTGGCTTAACGGTAGTCATTACGTTCCGGGCCATTAGCACAAGCCAATGGAATTCGACGACCTTCTCCTCTATGTCTATTGGTAGACACTGGGCCAAAGTGGTTTTCGCTCTCAGACGGTCAAGTAACGTTTCCTGTTGTTGTACCACCTTAGAGATGCCTTGAAGTCTGGATCGGAGCTAAGTTCCTTCGCTTTAACTTAAGCATCACGCTATTAACTGAAAGATCTGCAGATAGATGATGTACCGTGTTAAAGGACGAGGTTTTTACGAGTAAGTGTTAAATGTTAACATTGATCTATGTAATTTAATGTCAACTATGAAAACTATGTAAGCTAACTATCCATTTTGTCTACTTGAATCGTTAAGTTAACTTGTGCATAGTTGAACCATCCAGGCTAGTTATACATTTTGTTTAGTTGAGTCATTTTAGCTTATTGACCATTTGATTTATGGCAACGAACTAAGGTAGCTCGTGCAATTTTCGCATTTAACTGTCTTTGCTCGTTTGCGCATTCAACTGGTTAAACTATATGGCTACTCTGACACATTTTGACGACTTGAACCAATTCAGCCAGATGGTGCAGTTTGTTCAGTTCGCCAATTGAAGGTGGTTTGACCAACTGGACTACTTCAACCAAATTTTTTTATTTTGCAATTTGTGCAGTTTAACTGTCTTCCCTAGTTGGACTATACCCAGTTAAACCAATTTCGCTAGATTGTGCAATTGATCCTACTATGCTAGTTTTCCATTCTTTAGAGTTCAATCATTTAACTACTTTGACCATGTCAGCTACTTCACCCAACTGACATACTTTTTTAAGGTAACGACCATTTTCACCGGTTGATAAAACTGAGCTAGTTTGAGTGTAACAAACGCTATTTTTAGTTGAGATTTGCGTGACTTTCCATACCTTCTTTTTGTTTGTTTGCCATACTTATGAATTATTGGCTTCACAACCAGTGATTAAAACCATTTGGAGCAATTCAGTAAAATTGCAAAAATCGCAAAATCTATAGTCGGTCAAAGTTAATCGTATGGTCAAAGTTGCTTAGATGGTTCAACTGTACAAAATGCATAACCAGATTTATAAGTTCAACTGCAAAAACTGCAAATCTAGTTAAATTGGTTGAAGCAGTTTTAAACAGCTTATCTGGTTCACTGGCTAAATACTCAAATACGCGAAAAGAGTTGAAATGCACAAACTGCACATTCTCTTGACCATGTGAAAAAGTTCACAAGATCAGGCTAGCTTAAATGACAACATGTATAACTAGTTGAATCGGCAGCACTTGATTAAATGTTTCCAATTACACGAACTGCATGATCTAGCTCATTATTTTAAGAGAGTAGAATGGTCAAACTAACTTAATTAGTTCAACTAGTCAGATGTTAACCCAGCAAGGACAGCTAAACTGCATAAATTGCGCAATCTATCTTAATTGGTCGAAGTAGTTCACATGGTCAAATTAGCTTAAATGACCCAACTGCATAAAGGCATAACCAGCTTCATCGTTTGAACTGCACAAAAATCACAGGCTTAATGGTTAAATACTCAAACTGGCAAGGACGTTTAACCTCGAAACTTGCACAATCAATCTTAACTGATTGAAGTGATACAAACAATCAAACTGTTTGAATGGTTCAATAAGACAAAATGCTGTGAGATTTCAACTTGATGATGTTATTAATTGCCCGATGACAACCAAAATCAACAGATAAATAATTATCGTTCACAATAATCAACCATTCGTCATTTTATGCTTGGTATAATGCATTTTCGGAGGTTCAGTTTCATTACATAAACATGCAGATGGATTAAGATATGCTGCTGCTGGTCCGGTCTGCATAGTTTAATAAGACATATGACAATCAATCAGCTAGTAAGACTGCTTATGATACGTCAAGAACCTGCTTGAGTATGGTGACGACAGTTGGAGAAGTGTAGCAAAAAAACAGGCTTTGGTATTTGGACACCAATAAAACAACTGGAAACACAAACATAGGGTTTGAAGCTCGAACACTCCTGATTCAGACCGCGAATAATGACGGCACGGGTGATAGCAAAGATGTTTCAGGAATCATCCCACTGAACTGCTACAGCTTCTTTGAAGAACTTGAAAACAAAATGCTACCTCCAATGCAGTTACAAATCCACGTTAAACTACAACACCATTATGAATTGAGTCATATGGCGCAAGGTAGAGATTTTGGAAGAGTAGTTTTTAATTTTTTTGGTTCATAGGCTCGAAGAATCACTCCAAAAGACCGTCTGTATGATAGTTCTATCCTTTTTTTTTTTTTAAAAGTCAAACTGGACATATATGAGGGAGAAGAGTGTAGTTGCATATCAGATAAGTGAACTTCAGAATTTTTCCAAATTTCTGAGCCTATTGACCAAATTACCAAACAAGTATTTGACACATTTTGATCTGTCTTGCCAAGCACATAAGATAACAAGAGATCAAAAACACCTGATTTTCAGATACAAACTATTAGCAAACGCGACATTAATGTGAAGATCAGAAAGCCAAAAACAGAATCTCGGTAGTACATATCAGAAGAAAAAACCAATTGTATTGAGACTGAATAGCAGCGCATTCATTGCAATTGATAAGCTGTATGTGTCAAAAAATATTGTCAATAGACTTAAAAAGAACCAGATTAATAGAGGAATGAATATTCCACTCGCAGAAACAAGCCAGAAAAACAAGTTTGTGGTTTACTATCACTGGAAGAACATGAGCTGCGACTACTGCTAAAACACCTGGCCTTTCTACTTTAGCCAGAATGGTTTCTGGAAGTGCTTCTTAAACAGTTAAAAATATTTCTGAAAATGGAATACAAAATGTTGAGTTTATCATTCAAAACAAAACAAAAATAATCAGTTGATAGCATATAAGCATTTATTGACAAATAAACACAAGTAAGACATACCGAACAGTCTTTAGACAGGGGGGGCCTTAGTGATGAAACCATCTAAGACACGATTAGGTGGATTTTCGGGATCCTTATGAGCAGGTGTTGGAATCCCAATTACTCTTGATGTAATAAAAAAGTTTGGTTGAGGTTCACCTAGAGTGGGGGCATTTGGAAGCATTGGTATATTCACAAGAAGAATTCCGAGAAGCACAACAAAACATATAATGAACGGCACAAGCACAAAATCTGAAGGAGGCACCCAAGATTAGGTGTTTATCGAGCACTTCTACCATTTCACGGTTTCATGCCCAAAACACACTATTGCCATGGAAAAAAAAAAACAAAAAGAAAACAGAAAAAGGGCAGTAGGCTATTACTAAGGAGAAACAGCTCGCTCAATGGCACGCAACTGTTAAGAGCCATACTTTAAAATCAAAACTTCATAAAAGCAAACCATTGAGCAGATGAGCTTGTGAATTGATGTAAAATAATGTACCGATAAATTATGCATTATGAAGAGATGGATCTATTCCTCATGAGCACAACCAAGCACTCTTTATTTAAAATCTTGAACTTTCATATATAAGGGAGTACATTGGGTGGCAATTCGACATTATTACATATATGTTATTTGCCGGCTGGGAGGTCCGTATGGCGAAAAACTGTGACCGAGGTCTTGAAACAGCATTTTCAAGGCCGAGGTCACAGTTTTTCACCATACGGATCGACCCTTAGCCAGTAAGTAACGTATTTATTTATTTTTTTAAACTTAACGAAATACATTCCGAAAGAACCCGAATAATTTAGGGCTTTAAATACGGCAAGCTCTTCCATAAACTGAACAATTTTTGAGCGAGTAAATGGTAGGTTAAAGTAGAAGTGATACAAATTAAAGAGAGATGCTTCACTGAAACATTTCACTTGCGCAATGATAAAGGTGATTTAAAAGGCTTCCAAACAAAGTTTGGAACATCATTTTTACAAGTATCTGTCACAATCTGACACCTAACAATTAGAGAGCGCGTAAGAAAAAAAAAGCGCAAGAAGATTTGAAAGACAACCGAACTAGTTTGGCAAGGTCTGTCACGACAAAAATTTTCTTAAAAAACAGTCAATGATCTAGCGGAAAGTATTATTCACTCTAATCGACGATTCATTCATGTACGAAGATTTACCTCTGATCATTAAGTAAACTTCCAGGAAAGTAATCGTGAGTAAATTCAAATTTTTTATTTTGAAGTTGTGAGAGTTTGCACGTTTGTTTGCTGCAACGGCGTGTGTAAATCTGGTCTTTCCTCCACAAAAACTTAATTTGAACGGCACACTCGTACAAGACACAAGGGCATCAAATGCGGCCTTTTCTCAATAAATTCCTTCAGTTTCTGTTGTGCAATTTATGGTTCCGATGTCCAAATTGAACGGACTTGGAAAGACTCACCGAGAGCGTATATTTATTGTCGAACTGAAATTAAAACTTCGCCGCTCGCTCTTTCACTACGAACAATTTGTTTGAGAAAATTCAGATATTAGATGCACGAAAGTTCCATTGTTCAGTTTACCTGTAACCAAATACCTCACGTTTTAACTTTCTAGGTACTTTTTGAGAATGATTAAAATCAATTGCAGACGGTTTTTAGGCCGCTAGTCAACCAACGTAATGACACTATTGCTTATACAAATTCATTCTGAAACCAATATATTTTGTCAACCAAGGTGATTTGAGAGAGAGAAAAGAGAGGATTCCTAAGTCGGCTTGAGGTTGTGACCGATGTGTTTGCTTAAAAATACTACCCGGCCGGCAAAACGAGATATGTATTTATGAAAAAAGGCAACGAAAGTTGAGATGTACTCGGCGACTCACGGAAGCCTTACCGTGGCCCTTGGGCAGAGATAGGAAAATACTGGCCGGGTAAAGAACCAATTGCAGATTGCAGGATTCGTTACCGTGCCCTCTAAAAGAAAAAAAGAACAAGAACATAGTGAGATTCATAATATCAATACAACAATTTGGGAACACTTCGGTTGGTATTTTCTGAATGAGATGAACAAGGGTAAACCAGATTTCAATTCATTCAAAGTGTTTCATGTACATGATACGATGAAGAATTAGCGAGAAGAGCGTGATTAGCTGCAATAAGGTTAAAACCTTTTTCTTAAGTGCAAAAACAGCTGAAAACAGAAAGTTAGCAACAAAACAGCAAAAACGTTGTTTCGAGTGAGATAAAGCTAAGATGACCCAGTTAGCTGCAAACAGGCCAAAAAGCCAATTTCAGACCAAGAAAGCTAAAAATAACATAAAAAAAGCAAACAAGCGAAAAAGCGTTTTTACCTTGCTATAAAGCTAAAAACAGTGTGATCAGCTGCAGTAAGGCAAAAACCTTTTTCGAGCGCCAAAAAAAGCTGAAAACAGCGTCATTTACCAACAAAACACCAAAAACGTTGTTTCGAGTAAGACAAAGCTAAATTCACTCAGTTAACTGCAAAAAAATTAAAAAAAGCCAGCTTTAGTGCAAAAAACACTGAAAACAGCGTAACAACAGCAAACAAGCAAACAAAAAAAGCTGAAAAAGACCGTGAAATAAGCTGCAATAAGACAGGAAACCTGTCTTTAGTACTTTCTCACCGAAAAATGATGTTCCGCCTGTTAACAGCTTGTTCACGCTATTTATGGCTTTATCGCACTAAGAAGAGGATTTTTCCCTATTTGCAGTAATTTGTAGGTATGTCTTACTCACAAAAACATTTTTGCTTCCTTCACGCTAGTTTACCCTGTTTTCAGCTTCATAGCACAGGAAAAGAGATCTTCGTTCGTTTGCAACGAAATTAGGCTCTTTTAAGCTTTCTCGCGCACATAACATTTTTGCACTTGCTTGCCACTGAATAAATCTGTTTTTAACGTAGTTGCACAAAAGTGCAGAAAGTTTGCTTCCTGTTTGGAGCTAATGACACTATTTTAAGCTTTATCTCACTCAAAACATTGCTCTGCTTTTTGGTGGATTTTGTCCATACGAGGCAATTGAGCCAACTCAGCTACTTTCTGAATTTTGTGCTGTTTGACCGTTTTCTGCTGTATGTAATTTTTTTTTAAATTAACTGTTTCCTTGCTAGTTTGACCATTTAACCACTTGAGCTATTTGAGCTGGTTATGATTTTTGTCCCATGAAACTCTGACCCTAAGTTAAGTTTAATCATCTTAGCTACTTGGCAGTTGAACCACTGAAGCTAGATTGTGCAGTTTGTGCGGTTAAATCGATTAAGGTAATGATGCTTTTTGTCTATCTGAGCCATATCAGCTACTTTGACTATTTAAACTACTTCAACCAATTAAGAACGATATTGAAATCTGTGCAGCTTACCTGTCTTGGCTGGTTTCACTGTTTAGCCGGTCGAAACAATCAAAATAGTTTTCAAGCATTTAAGCTATTATTTTTTTAACCAGTTAAGATAGGTTGTGCCATTTTTCTTAAATCCAGTTGAAGTGTATGGGCTAGATTGTTCAAATTGTGCAGTTGAACTGATCACGCTGGTTGAGAACTTTGTTCACTTGAAGCATTCAAACCATGTGATGTACTTCGACCAATTAAGCCAGATTGTGCAGTTTGTGCAGTTGATCCCATTAAGCTAGTTTTGAATTTTTTCCACTCTAATCATTTAAGCTTGATTGACCAATTGAACTAGTCTAACCAGTTGACATAGATTCTTTAGCCAGTGCAGTTATAGTGTTTGCAATGGTTTGACTATTTTACCATTTGGACTAACAAACCTTGTTATGTATTTTGCGCTGTTGGACTTTCTAAGGTAGTTTGAACATTTCAACTACGGGAACCAACAGATGCAAAATTGTTCAATTTGTGTATTTACCTGACCATGTCATAGTTTTTTACTTTTGCTAAAAAACTATCCAAAACAGCTAGTTGAAATAAATGTTAAACAATGGGTGACTGATCTGGTCGAAGCGCAATCTATAGCCCGATACGATGGAAGAAATCGTGTTCTATTAGTCATCATTGGTGTCTTGTATTGTAAAATGCGCCAAAAGGACAGAAACCCCCAAAACCTCAGACGGATGATAGCAAAGAATTTTCCAATGGCACTTTTCAGAATTTGAGAAAGATAAAGGCATTCTACACCTTTCAACCCAGAGGAAATACCAAAGCCAGCATGGCAGAAAGATTCAACCGTACCTTGAAAGATAGGCTTTATCGTTATGTCACCAAATCTAATTCCTTGAAGTATTTGAACATCTTGCAAGCTTTGGTAGATGGGTACAATCAATCGTATAACCGTAGTACTGTAATGAAGCCCTCTCCAGTCAATACTGAGAATATGTGTGGGACACGTATGCGAAACGACACCGTTGAAAGGAAAAGGATCGTACAAGACCGCCTTTCAAAGTCGGTTTGAATGAAAAGGCTAGGACGTTCCAAAAAGGGTACCTATCAGGTAGGACGGATGAACTGTTCATCATTTCGCGAATGGTACCGGAACTCGTGAACAAAGTCAAGGAAATGATACCTTTTACGGACAAGACTTACAAAAAGTGCAAGTGCCCGACGATGCCTTATGTGACATCCAAAAAGTCTTGAAATGAAGCGGAAATAAAGTGCTGGTGAAATGGATCAGTTGGCTAGACAAATTTACCTCTTGGGTGGATAACAAAGATGTCGAGAAGACTTGAAGAAGGACAAATTCGTCTGCATCCGTTGCTAGGGGATTTTACGAGCAATCGAGAACTTACGCCAGTACGGATGAATTTGCCGGGAGTAGACCTCAATCGTTCAGCAATCGATTACCTTATCAGATACGTCCTTAAGAACGCGGATGGAAAGTGGGATTATCCCAGATCTCTTTTCCTAAACCTGGACCCATTTTATCACGTTAAGACGAACGACGAGGACGAAATATTATTCCCACATATTTTTTCAAATCACATAGTCCTGATGCCAAGAGGAAATATCGGTCACTGCACAGTGAGATGCACATATAAAAAACGTACGTCTTGTTGCGTGGATCTCATGAAATTCATCGTCAACAAATACAATACTGACAAGAATTGGTTTTTCGACTCAGGGACTCAATACACATACACGCAAGTTTACCAAGAAAGACGATCCATCGTTAGATTATTCCAGAGTCTTGACAGAAGGAAATGGTTAAGTGACTTTTCGATGGGAAGGAGAAGATTTGATTATAGATAACAAAGAGACTTTCAAAGAGGAAACGAATGCGTTAGGAAGGGCCATGCGAGGACGTCCCACCATCAAATTCCACGGAAGAATGGCTGCAGAAATGAAATGGTTGATTTATTCAACCATCCATGCAAGATGGGAGACCACGGGACACCTTACTCCAAAGTTTCCCGCAGGTGCAAACTCCTTCAAGAATGGATGAGTGATCCGGGCCGTCCTTTTGAAAGAAACCATATAACGTCATCAGTTGTGTGTCCAAAGGGGATTCAGGAGAGGATTAAAAAAAGGGTTGATAAGCAAATTGAAACAGCAATCGGCCAAATGACTCAAATTATATTCGGTGCACAATGAGTCGCATCGAGCCCGTGTATTCTAGAATTGTGTCTTAGGTATGTTCGAGAAGAGGTTTGGGAGTGGGTAGACAAACAGGTAGAACTTTCGCTTTGATTGATAATGATCTCGAACATAAACTTCCACCGGATTTTAATTTCTCAGACCTTGAAGTGATTGAAAGACATAAATTACACTCCCCATGGGAAAAACATCATGGTAGGGACTGTCCATAGACCCCCGTATCGAAACTTTTCTATGTTCCTCAGGAAATTTAATGATATCTTTTCCAAAATTTCTAAAGACAACAAGCAATTTTACGTGATGGGCGATTTTAATCTCGATCCACCCTCGATCTACAATCATCACATGCCTACGCAGGAATTCATTGTTAGCTTGTTCTCTCACGCGTTCCTTCTACCAATTTTTTAATCCAACACGCCTGACTTCTTACTCAGCAACACTTCTAGACAATATATTCACTACTCATCTTCCAAAAGATGTCTACAGCGGTATTATTCTAAATTATCGATCAGATCACTTTCCGGTCTTTGCATATTTTCACGATGAACATATGCCTCCGGCCGGAGGAATAACAGTTTTTAAGCGTTCATTTAACGAACGCAACTTCAATAAATCTACTGAACTTCTCTCCCGAAAGAACTGGTCTACGTTTCCTGATGAGGAAGACCCCAATGAATCTTATGACTTTATACACGAACTTACCAGACGATCGCTAAAGCCCTCTTTACCCTCGGCATTTCGTACGGAAGGCAGGACTGTTACGGATCCCAAAGAGATCGCTGACAGTTTCTGTAAATACTTTTCCAATCTTGGTCCCAACCTGGCAAAAGCTTTACCTAAGGTAAACTATTCTTTCCGTTCATTCCTTTTTGACAACAGTGATACACCTATAACTCTAGGACCTACCGATATTGACAAATTGGAAGATATTTGCAGTGAGTTCTCATTTAGAAAGGCCCCCGGTTATGATAACATCCCGGCACATGTTATCAAAACTTCCTTTCACCTTATCTCTACTCCTCTAGGGAGCACTATTAATCTTTCTTTACAAAAAGGTGTTTTTCGGGATAAATTAAAAGTTGCTAAAGTGACCCCTGTATACAGACGAGAGGATACCGGTCCGTTCGTTAATTTCTTTAGTACCCGCTTTTTCAAAATTTTATGTACAACAGACTTAATGAGTTTCCTAGTTCGTTTAATATGTTACAAAGTTGTCAGTTTGCGAAATCAGCGAAGCTGTCTTCTTGGACCTTTCTAAAGCCTTTGATGCTCTTGACCACCAAATGTTGTTCATTTCGACAAAACGCTCATGCAAGCAAATTAGTAGGTGTGGTGCCCCCTAAGGCTCTATTTTAGGTCTTTTGTTATTTATATGATGTATAAATAATTTTCCCGATGCATCTGAATTAATATTTAAATATCTAAATAATATTTAGAAAACTAGTTATATTATTTTTAATCCAGGCAGACGAAGCTTGGTAAATCTTTTTCCCTTACCTTTGGAAATCAAACATTGAGAAAAGTAAATGAAACAAAATTCTTGGGTGTTTAAATTGATGAGCATTTAACATTGAAACCTCACGTTAGCTTCGTAGCTAAACAGATCTCTGAGACAGTCCGTAAGTTATTTAGGGCCAAATACTATTTATCATCTAAGACTAAGTTTACTCTGTATTATACGTTATTTACCTACGTATCATTTACCGTGATTCAACACAAAACGTTTCAAAACGTGCCGTGCGACCTATTACCAACTCAGACTATCGAGAGCATACTGCCCCCATATTTGCTAAATTGGGCATTTTAGATATTCTCCAAGTCGATGCATTACAAATAGCTAAATACAAGTTTTATTATCATAATCAATTATTACCCCCGATGTTTCTCAGCTCGTTCCCTGAAAATAGGCAAGTACACAGTTATGATACAAGAAAAGCCAATTGCTACTGACCACATAACCGTCGTACTAATCTTCAAGGTCCTAACCAAGGTCCTACAATTTGGAATTCTCTCCCAAAATCGATTACGGGTTTGACTAGCTTCTTTTTCTTTTAAAAGAAAGGTAATTGATCTTTTAGTGAAATGAGTCCGAATAGGCCGAGCCGCACATTCACATTCACAACTTAATCACAAACATATTGACAACCGAGGTGGCCTCCCCCCTAAGCCTGGTGGTTTGTTGGAGATCTCCTCGCCTTACCATACTGTTAAACCTGTATAAATATTAAATCTTAAGTGGCTAATTAATAGATAATAAATAATGTGGCCAGATGTGCTTTGATGGCACAGCCCTAAAGGAGAGGAAGAAGAAAAGTCGACGCAGAGTACAAAAGGGGGGAAGACTCCTCTCATCGCCACCAGTCACGCATGGCTTTCAACCCGACTTGATAAAGTGTTTGACTTGACAAACTGCCGAATGAAAACGAAGTCAAAGAAAAAGATAATTCGACATGACAAAAGTGAATCCAGCTTACACGGGTTCTGTGGTGAATAGGAAATTGGAATGGTTCAGAGCTCCGCCGACAGAAATGAACACCTCTTCTTACCGGATGGTACCAGTTCAACCGTCTACAACTTAGCTTATTATCCGACCGGTTTCGTCGGATTTACCGTTAAATCGTGAGCCCCCAAGATAAAAATAAACATTTCTTAATTTTTACGCTGGATTTGTAACATTTTCAATTTGTTGCGCTGTATTTGTGTAACATTTCCTGTTCGTGTGTGTTTTTGGCTGTTCATACCCCAATTTGAACGTGATTTGTACCGTAAACGTCCAGTATATTAGTGGTTAAAGTTTGTTCATCTTGTTAAATCCCTGATGAAGTCTGTGTGATCAGACGAAGCCAGTCGGATAATAGAATAAGTTGAAAGACTTGTTTCTGTGCGCTGCTCACTGAATTTTATTTCAACAAATTGTATAGAGCTGAATGGAAAAAATAGTTTATAGGTTATTACACGTTCTTACAAGCCGCGGGATGCTCGACCAAAAGCGGGCCCGACATGGTCAAACCCACAGAACGAAGTCAACATTTGGAAGGTGCGGCTGTCAAAGATGGAAACTGTCCCCTTTACCAAAGACAAGGTGGCAAGCAAATGCATGGAAGGTCCCCACAGAAGTCCCAAACAAACTTGCTAGAGGTCGATTCCAATCAGGCCGTGTTGTACGACATCATCTGTAAGGTCAAAGAAGAAGAAGAAGAAGAAGATGGAAAAGGTCATATTTGGTAACCGATGAACCCAAGCGAACGAGCAAAGCTGATACTACTTGGCACCAACAACGTCCCAAGAGCTATTAGAGTAATGAAAGAGATTGGCAGGAAACTGCCTCAGGGGCTTCTGCCCCGGGTTTACTTTTGGGTTCACTCCTCCGTCTTCTTTTTTCCAGAAGGCAGTGGGGCATTTATCCCGTAGCTGGGCCACACTCGCTGGATGCTCAAGCCACGTCCATGGACGGAGGTTCTTTCCAAGCTGGGACTCTCCAGCAGAACAGAGACACTTCGTGGGTTCCAAGCTGTACTGCTTAGCACCTTGTCACGCCAACTAAGCAGACTCTCTGGAAACAGAAACACCACAGGAAAGTGGAGTTATGGCCACACCAATGTAGGAGACCCCTCATGCAATGATCTACTGCGTAGTAAGTGGTCACGTCTACAAGGGAGAAGCTCTAAGAAGTGCATCACCTTCCTTCGTAAGAGGACATCTGTCCCCAGAAAGTACATAAACCAGAAGAATTGGTAAAAGTGGTGAAAATGGCAAAAAAGGCTAGCAGGCATAAAATGAGAAATGCACAAACTAGTTGAATTAAAGTAGTGAAAATGGTCCAATGAGCAAAATCAGTTAAATTGAACAAACTGCACATACTAAGTAAATTGGTTCGACGAGTTTAACTGGTCAAAAAAGAGGGAACGATTCAAGAGGACAAAATGCAGAAACTTGCCTGATTAATCGTCAAACTGGGTAAAACGGTTCCACTGGAAAAGCTGCACAATTTAGCTGAACTGATTCACCTGGTTAAAACGGTAATGTAAGCTAAGGCAGTTTAAATGGACAAAATGCGCAAACTAGCTCAGAAGGCTCAACTGGTTAGAATGCACAAAAATCAGCCGAGTTAGTTGAGCTGTTAAAAAAGATTGGTCTCAATGGTCTAAGAGATAAAATTTGCAGAAACGCATAAGCTGGACAGAAAATGCTCAAAAAATGTTCTGAACTGGTTTAACTGGTTTAAATAGTCAAACAACCAGAAGTAGTTCAACAGAAAAAAATACAAAAAGTAGCTAAATCAGTTCCCCTGCTTAAGATGGTTAAACTTGCAAAAACGGCACAGCTTCACAAAGCTGCACAGTATAACCGAATCGGTTCAACTGGGCGAAATAGTCAAACTGACAGAAATCCTTACACTGGACAAGACGCACAAAGTGGCTGAATTTTTCAACTGCGAAATAGCAGAAATGGTCAAGAAGATTAAAATCTCCGCCATATCTAAAATTTGTTCAACTCGACAAAATGCACAAGCTAGATGAGTTGGTTCATTTAGTAAAAATGACGAAAACTATCTGAAAGTGTTAAACTGGACGAAATGGTCAAGCTGGTTAAAATAGTTCGACAGGACCGAATACACAAATAAGCGGAGTTGGTTTAAGTGGTAAAGACGGTCAATCTAGTATACTAACATTGGTTCTATTGGTCAAATGGAGTTTTTGAACTAGTTAGAGTGGTCAAACTAGCTACAGTGGTCAAATGGGATAAGATGCTCAAACAAGCCGAGTGAGTTGCACAGGTTAAAATTTTCAAATTGGCTAAATTCGTTCAATTGGACAAAATGCAAAAACTAGCTGAGTTGTTCTATTGGTCAAATGGTTCAAAACTAGCTGAAACTATTCAAGTGGACAGAATGTACTAACGAGCGAAATTTGTTGAACTGGTGAAAATGGTAAAAGTAGCAAAACGGTTAACCTGCACAAAACTGTACTATCTAGCTAAATTTGTTGGACTAGTTAAAATAGTCAACCCACCTGGATCGGTCGAACTGGAGAAAATGCACAAACTAGCGAAATTGGTTTAACTGACCAACTCGCTAAAATTGTTCGACTGGAGAAATGAAAAAACTAGCTGAATTGTCTCATTTGTTCAGATGAGCATATAAACTGAATGGGTCGAGAGGATCAAAATAGTTACCATATCTCAAAGGATTCAACTCAACAAAATGCATTGACTCGGCGGAATTGGTTCATTTCGTCAAAATGACCAAAGAAAGCTAATACTGTTCAACTACACCAAATGGTCAAACTAGATGAAAATCGTGCGAAGGGACAAAATGTACAAATTCGAGAATTGGTGCAATTCGTTAAAATTGTCAATTTAGGAGAAATTGTCTTCTGAGCCGTCCGATGCATTTGCGATTTCGCAGTATTTGAACGACTTCATAATTAAATCTTGAGGGTTTCCAATCCAGGCACGATTGGTCTAGGTCAACACCAGTTCTTTGCTTGGCACCTTTGAAAATGAGGTTCGGCGGTAGTTTTTCTCCGTTGGCTTTAACTGTTAGAAAAACTGTTAAAACTGTGAAACTCTACTTCTTTCCACGCACGACAAAATCAGCACCAATTGGTTGGTTGCCCGTGAGTTGGAAGGTTCTTGTGGCTGGCAGCTCATATCACATGGGAGTCTCGTTCATGTTTATGATGTGGCTTAACCGGTAGTCATTACGTTTCCGGGCCATTAGCACAAGCCAATGGAATTCGACGACCTTCTCCTCTATGTCTATTGGTAGACACTGGGCCAAAGTGGTTTTCGCTCTCAGACGGTCAAGTAACGTTTCCTGTTGTTGTACCACCTTAGAGATGCCTTGAAGTCTGGATCGGAGCTAAGTTCCTTCGCCTTTAACTTAAGCATCACGCTATTAACTGAAAGATCTGCAGATAGATGATGTACCGTGTTAAAGGACGAGGTTTTTACGAGTAAGTGTTAAATGTTAACATTGATCTATGTAATTTAATGTCAACTATGAAAACTATGTAAGCTAACTATCCATTTTGTCTACTTGAATCGTTAAGTTAAATTGTGCATAGTTGAACCATCCAGGCTAGTTATACATTTTGTTTAGTTGAGTCATTTTAGCTTATTGACCATTTGATTTATGGCAACGAACTAAGGTAGCTCGTGCAATTTTCGCATTTAACTGTCTTTGCTCGTTTGCGCATTCAACTGGTTAAACTATATGGCTACTCTGACACATTTTGACGACTTGAACCAATTCAGCCAGATGGTGCAGTTTGTTCAGTTCGCCAATTGAAGGTGGTTTGACCAACTGGACTACTTCAACCAAATTTTTTATTTTGCAATTTGTGCAGTTTAACTGTCTTCCCTAGTTGGACTATACCCAGTTAAACCAATTTCGCTAGATTGTGCAATTGATCCTACTATGCTAGTTTCCATTCTTTAGAGTTCAATCATTTAAGCTACTTTGACCATGTCAGCTACTTCACCCAACTGACATACTTTTTTAAGGTAACGACCATTTTCACCGGTTGATAAAACTGAGCTAGTTTGAGTGTAACAAACGCTATTTTTAGTTGAGATTTGCGTGACTTTCAATACCTTCTTTTTGTTTGTTTGCCATACTTATGAATTATTGGCTTCACAACCAGTGATTAAAACCATTTGGAGCAATTCAGTAAAATTGCAAAAATCGCAAAATCTATCTTAGTCGGTCAAAGTTAATCGTATGGTCAAAGTTGCTTAGATGGTTCAACTGTACAAAATGCATAACCAGATTTATAAGTTCAACTGCAAAAACTGCAAAATCTAGTTAAATTGGTTGAAGCAGTTTTAAACAGCTTATCTGGTTCACTGGCTAAATACTCAAATACGCGAAAAGAGTTGAAATGCACAAACTGCACATTCTCTTGACCATGTGAAAAAGTTCACAAGATCAGGCTAGCTTAAATGACAAAATGTATAACTAGTTGAATCGGCAGCACTTGATTAAATGTTTCCAATTACACGAACTGCATGATCTAGCTCAATTATTTTAAGAGAGTAGAATGGTCAAACTAACTTAATTAGTTCAACTAGTCAGATGTTAACCCAGCAAGGACAGCTAAACTGCATAAATTGCGCAATCTATCTTAATTGGTCGAAGTAGTTCACATGGTCAAATTAGCTTAAATGACCCAACTGCATAAAGGCATAACCAGCTTCATCGTTTGAACTGCACAAAAATCACAGGCTTAATGGTTAAATACTCAAACTGGCAAGGACGTTTTAACCTCGAAACTTGCACAATCAATCTTAACTGATTGAAGTGATACAAACAATCAAACTGTTTGAATGGTTCAATAAGACAAAATGCTGTGAGATTTCAACTTGATGATGTTATTAAATTGCCCGATGACAACCAAAATCAACAGATAAATAATTATCGTTCACAATAATCAACCATTCGTCATTTTATGCTTGGTATAATGCATTTTCGGAGGTTCAGTTTCATTACATAAACATGCAGATGGATTAAGATATGCTGCTGCTGGTCCGGTCTGCATAGTTTAATAAGACATATGACAATCAAATCAGCTAGTAAGACTGCTTATGATACGTCAAGAACCTGCTTGAGTATGGTGACGACAGTTGGAGAAGTGTAGCAAAAAAACAGGCTTTGGTATTTGGACACCAATAAAACAACTGGAAACACAAACATAGGGTTTGAAGCTCGAACACTCCTGATTCAGACCGCGAATAATGACGGCACGGGTGATAGCAAAGATGTTTCAGGAATCATCCCACTGAACTGCTACAGCTTCTTTGAAGAACTTGAAAACAAAATGCTACCTCCAATGCAGTTACAAATCCACGTTAAACTACAACACCATTATGAATTGAGTCATATGGCGCAAGGTAGAGATTTTGGAAGAGTAGTTTTTAATTTTTTTGGTTCATAGGCTCGAAGAATCACTCCAAAAGACAGTCTGTATGATAGTTCTATCCTTTTTTTTTTTTTTAAAGTCAAACTGGACATATATGAGGGAGAAGAGTGTAGTTGCATATCAGATAAGTGAACTTCAGAATTTTTCCAAATTTCTGAGCCTATTGACCAAATTACCAAACAAGTATTTGACACATTTTGATCTGTCTTGCCAAGCACATAAGATAACAAGAGATCAAAAACACCTGATTTTCAGATACAAACTATTAGCAAACGCGACATTAATGTGAAGATCAGAAAGCCAAAAACAGAATCTCGGTAGTACATATCAGAAGAAAAAACCAATTGTATTGAGACTGAATAGCAGCGCATTCATTGCAATTGATAAGCTGTATGTGTCAAAAAATATTGTCAATAGACTTAAAAAGAACCAGATTAATAGAGGAATGAATATTCCACTCGCAGAAACAAGCCAGAAAAACAAGTTTGTGGTTTACTATCACTGGAAGAACATGAGCTGCGACTACTGCTAAAACACCTGGCCTTTCTACTTTAGCCAGAATGGTTTCTGGAAGTGCTTCTTAAACAGTTAAAAATATTTCTGAAAATGGAATACAAAATGTTGAGTTTATCATTCAAAACAAAACAAAAATAATCAGTTGATAGCATATAAGCATTTATTGACAAATAAACACAAGTAAGACATACCGAACAGTCTTTAGACAGGGGGGGCCTTAGTGATGAAACCATCTAAGACACGATTAGGTGGATTTTCGGGATCCTTATGAGCAGGTGTTGGAATCCCAATTACTCTTGATGTAATAAAAAAGTTTGGTTGAGGTTCACCTAGAGTGGGGGCATTTGGAAGCATTGGTATATTCACAAGAAGAATTCCGAGAAGCACAACAAAACATATAATGAACGGCACAAGCACAAAATCTGAAGGAGGCACCCAAGATTAGGTGTTTATCGAGCACTTCTACCATTTCACGGTTTTCATGCCCAAAACACACTATTGCCATGGAAAAAAAAAAACAAAAAAGAAAAACAGAAAAAGGGCAGTAGGCTATTACTAAGGAGAAACAGCTCGCTCAATGGCACGCAACTGTTAAGAGCCATACTTTAAAATCAAAACTTCATAAAAGCAAACCATTGAGCAGATGAGCTTGTGAATTGATGTAAAAAAAATGTACCGATAAATTATGCATTATGAAGAGATGGATCTATTCCTCATGAGCACAACCAAGCACTCTTTATTTAAAATCTTGAACTTTCATATATAAGGGAGTACATTGGGTGGCAATTCGACATTATTACATATATGTTATTTGCCGGCTGGGAGGTCCGTATGGCGAAAAACTGTGACCGAGGTCTTGAAACAGCATTTTCAAGGCCGAGGTCACAGTTTTTCACCATACGGATCGACCCTTAGCCAGTAAGTAACGTATTTATTTATTTTTTTAAACTTAACGAAATACATTCCGAAAGAACCCGAATAATTTAGGGCTTTAAATACGGCAAGCTCTTCCATAAACTGAACAATTTTTGAGCGAGTAAATGGTAGGTTAAAGTAGAAGTGATACAAATTAAAGAGAGATGCTTCACTGAAACATTTCACTTGCGCAATGATAAAGGTGATTTAAAAGGCTTCCAAACAAAGTTTGGAACATCATTTTTACAAGTATCTGTCACAATCTGACACCTAACAATTAGAGAGCGCGTAAGAAAAAAAAAGCGCAAGAAGATTTGAAAGACAACCGAACTAGTTTGGCAAGGTCTGTCACGACAAAAATTTTCTTAAAAAACAGTCAATGATCTAGCGGAAAGTATTATTCACTCTAATCGACGATTCATTCATGTACGAAGATTTACCTCTGATCATTAAGTAAACTTCCAGGAAAGTAATCGTGAGTAAATTCAAATTTTTTATTTTGAAGTTGTGAGAGTTTGCACGTTTGTTTGCTGCAACGGCGTGTGTAAATCTGGTCTTTCCTCCACAAAAACTTAATTTGAACGGCACACTCGTACGAGACACAAGGGCATCAAATGCGGCCTTTTCTCAATAAATTCCTTCAGTTTCTGTTGTGCAATTTATGGTTCCGATGTCCAAATTGAACGGACTTGGAAAGACTCACCGAGAGCGTATATTTATTGTCGAACTGAAATTAAAACTTCGCCGCTCGCTCTTTCACTACGAACAATTTGTTTGAGAAAATTCAGATATTAGATGCACGAAAGTTCCATTGTTCAGTTTACCTGTAACCAAATACCTCACGTTTTAACTTTCTAGGTACTTTTTGAGAATGATTAAAATCAATTGCAGACGGTTTTTAGGCCGCTAGTCAACCAACGTAATGACACTATTGCTTATACAAATTCATTCTGAAACCAATATATTTTGTCAACCAAGGTGATTTGAGAGAGAGAAAAGAGAGGATTCCTAAGTCGGCTTGAGGTTGTGACCGATGTGTTTGCTTAAAAATACTACCCGGCCGGCAAAACGAGATATGTATTTATGAAAAAAGGCAACGAAAGTTGAGATGTACTCGGCGACTCACGGAAGCCTTACCGTGGCCCTTGGGCAGAGATAGGAAAATACTGGCCGGGTAAAGAACCAATTGCAGATTGCAGGATTCGTTACCGTGCCCTCTAAAAGAAAAAAAGAACAAGAACATAGTGAGATTCATAATATCAATACAACAATTTGGGAACACTTCGGTTGGTATTTTCTGAATGAGATGAACAAGGGTAAACCAGATTTCAATTCATTCAAAGTGTTTCATGTACATGATACGATGAAGAATTAGCGAGAAGAGCGTGATTAGCTGCAATAAGGTTAAAACCTTTTTCTTAAGTGCAAAAACAGCTGAAAACAGAAAGTTAGCAACAAAACAGCAAAAACGTTGTTTCGAGTGAGATAAAGCTAAGATGACCCAGTTAGCTGCAAACAGGCCAAAAAGCCAATTTCAGACCAAGAAAGCTAAAAATAACATAAAAAAAGCAAACAAGCGAAAAAGCGTTTTTACCTTGCTATAAAGCTAAAAACAGTGTGATCAGCTGCAGTAAGGCAAAAACCTTTTTCGAGCGCCAAAAAAAGCTGAAAACAGCGTCATTTACCAACAAAACACCAAAAACGTTGTTTCGAGTAAGACAAAGCTAAATTCACTCAGTTAACTGCAAAAAAATTAAAAAAAGCCAGCTTTAGTGCAAAAAACACTAAAAACAGCGTAACAACAGCAAACAAGCAAACAAAAAAAGCTGAAAAAGACCGTGAAATAAGCTGCAATAAGACAGGAAACCTGTCTTTAGTACTTTCTCACCGAAAAATGATGTTCCGCCTGTTAACAGCTTGTTCACGCTATTTATGGCTTTATCGCACTAAGAAGAGGATTTTTCCCTATTTGCAGTAATTTGTAGGTATGTCTTACTCACAAAAACATTTTTGCTTCCTTCACGCTAGTTTACCCTGTTTTCAGCTTCATAGCACAGGAAAAGAGATCTTCGTTCGTTTGCAACGAAATTAGGCTCTTTTAAGCTTTCTCGCGCACATAACATTTTTGCACTTGCTTGCCACTGAATAAATCTGTTTTTAACGTAGTTGCACAAAAGTGCAGAAAGTTTGCTTCCTGTTTGGAGCTAATGACACTATTTTAAGCTTTATCTCACTCAAAACATTGCTCTGCTTTTTGGTGGATTTTGTCCATACGAGGCAATTGAGCCAACTCAGCTACTTTCTGAATTTTGTGCTGTTTGACTGTTTTCTGCTGTATGTAATTTTTTTTTAAATTAACTGTTTCCTTGCTAGTTTGACCATTTAACCACTTGAGCTATTTGAGCTGGTTATGATTTTTGTCCCATGAAACTCTGACCCTAAGTTAAGTTTAACCATCTTAGCTACTTGGCAGTTGAACCACTGAAGCTAGATTGTGCAGTTTGTGCGGTTAAATCGATTAAGGTAATGATGCTTTTTGTCTATCTGAGCCATATCAGCTACTTTGACTATTTAAACTACTTCAACCAATTAACAACGATATTGGCTGGTTTCACTATTTAGCCAGTCGAAACAATTAAAATAGTTTTCAAGCAATTAAGCTATTATTTTTTTAACCAGTTAAGATAGGTTGTGCCATTTTTCTTAAATCCAGTTGAAGTGTATGGGTAGATTGTTCAAATTGTGCAGTTGAACTGATTACGCTGGTTGAGAACTTTGTTCAGTTGAAGCATTCAAACCATGTGATGTACTTCGACCAATTAAGCCAGATTGTGCAGTTTGTGCAGTTGATCCCATTAAGCTAGTTTTGAATTTTTTCCACTCTAGTCATTTAAGCTTGATTGACCAATTGAACTAGTCTTACCAGTTGACATAGATTCTTTAGTCAGTGCAGTTATAGTGTTTGCAATGGTTTGACTATTTTACCATTTGGACTAACAAACCTTGTTATGTATTTTGCGCTGTTGGACTTTCTAAGGTAGTTTGAACATTTCAACTACGGGAACCAACAGATACAAAATTGTTCAATTTGTGTATTTACCTGACCATGTCATAGTTTTTTACTTTTGCTAAAAAAACTATCCAAAACAGCTAAACTGCCAAAATAGTTCAGACTATCTTAACTGCTTGAACTAGTTCAAAGGTAAAACCAGCGTAACTTTTTCAACGGATAACAAGTGTAAAATGATATATTTCAGGAAATATTATCTAAATAAGATAATATTTAATCCAACCAAAAAGTATGACATAATAATAAGCACAAAGAACAAAAATAAGATGGTAACAATCTTTGAAAAGTGTGTTACCACAGATCAATGGTAGTTGAAAAGGGATGATTAATATTAATTTTATTGTAATATTAATGATAGGCTACTGGAACAACATATTGAAACTAATTAGTAACGACAGCAATAAAATACTTGTTGAATAATTAATTACAAGTAAACCACTTCTCGTACTGTTGCTTAAAAGTATGAATCAATGAACACATGTCCATTATAATACGATCTACAGTTTCCAATAGGTCCAAGTAACTCTCTTTATCCAATGAGACTTCTCTTAAAAAGAGCCTTAAATTAATGAGTGTCTTTACATAGGTAAAGA